>NC_084505.1:14992217-15012217 GCF_024500385.1 Phyllopteryx taeniolatus | reverse complement strand
ACACAAATGGAACGTGATGTCCATCCCAAATAGCAATAGTACGATATACGGACACCCTGAACAGCGAGCCTGTATAGGCGTTTGATGCTGTATATACAATATCTTGTACTTGATCACATCTCTTAAACCATAAAAAGATAGATTAAGAGTTAAGGAAGAAGCAGGTTGCTAAAGAGAGAGGATGCTGACGAGAATTAAAGGAAAAGTGTGGATATTAGCAAGGAAGCTGCCGGTTTCATTCATTTGTTAACGTACCGAGCGAGGGATCTACCTTGCATACATTCTGGTCACAAGCTATGCTTTTTCATTCTGGCACATTGCACATTATGAGTATAGTTTAGCATTGATGTTAAACAACATTTGATGCTTTACGTACTATTTATATGGCTCGAGCCGAGGCAACACGGCGGCACGGCTCGCAAACCTGGAAATGTATTTTCACCGTAGGCGAAAGCTTCTGTGCATTTTGAATTAATGTGAACTGTGACGTGAAGACGCCGTGCAACGGAGATTATAATTTTGAATCGCATCAAAACCAGTGGAAGACCGATCGGCCGCTCAAGAAAACGGCCCCTCCCTTTCTGGGCAATTGTAATTTGTTTCATCTTTTTGTAAAAGTGTTTCGTGTTTTGTTTTTGTGTTTTGTGAAATGTTAGTGTTTCAAAATGTGTTATATTGTTTTGCACTTCCAGGCGACCGTATAGAGGTGACACTCACTTACACACACACAGACATGCACACACTTCAGTAGAACGCTCGCTCAAACATGAGCACAAAAGCAGCAACACACACACTCACACATTCCATGAGAGTGCCCTCATAGGGGGAAAGGGAAAAAAAACCATTGGACCTTAAAGGAAAACAAATGGTGGTTGTGTCAAGCCAGTACTGATCGGCGGAGCAAAACTCCCTCCTTCTCCTCCCCTATGCCCCTCCCTCCCCCCCAACTAGGCCCGCCTCAGGAGCAGGACTATATCAGGAGGCTGCTCCGCGCTATCCAAGTCCACTCCTGGTTCAAGCGCTTCAACTCCTCTCATCTCCTCTCTTGAAAGACTCTCAGCCATGCAGTCCAGCTACAGCATCACCGGCGGGCCCGTCATGATGAGCAGGCAGAGCTACAGCTACTCATCCAGAGCCGCACCCAAGGCTCAGAGCTTGTCCGGACTGAGCCTCAGAGGTCCTCGCATCTCCTCTTCCAGCATGCACAGCGTCTCATCCGGGTTTGGAAGCAGCTACGGAGCCGGGGCAGGCGGCTTCGACCTGTCCAGTGCTATGGACCAGAACACCATTCAGCTGAACGAGAAGGCCACCATGCAGAACCTGAATGACCGTCTGGCCACCTACCTGGAGAAGGTGCGCTCTCTGGAGGCTGCCAACGCGAAGCTAGAGAAGCAGATCAGAGAGTACTACGAGCAGAAGGGACCTGCTGCCGAGAGGGACTACAGCAACTACTGGGCCATCATCAATGACCTGAAGGACAAGGTATGCTGGGTCAACACCATGCATGATGTTATGTTTGCACTACCGTTAATCATTTTCATGGTAGACTGATACAAGTTTCAAAATGTTATACTGCACCCATTAGACTTGACAATTAGCAGGCTTGGTTTATACTTTCCTGTATTTTATCAAATAAAATAAAATAAAAAGTTGCTATCTAATTGATAGAAAGAGCATCTGACCAATTCTCAAATTGTGCTCCAATTAAGATCATGGCCGCCACCGTCGGCAATGCCAACATTCTCCTCCAGATAGACAACTCCAAACTGGCTGCTGACGACTTTAGAACCAAGTAAGTAAGCGCATATGTAGTATGTAGTTTAAAAAGCAGTAGCATTCCAAACATCAAGTTCATTCCACTTTCTTCGTCAAAACCCAACAGATTCGAGCATGAGCTGATGATGCGGCAGTCTGTTGAGGCCGACATCGCCAACCTGCGCCGCCTGCTCGACCAGACCACTCTGACGAAAGCCGACCTGGAGATGCAGATCGAGGGTCTGCAAGATGAGCTGGCCTACCTCAAGAAGAACCACGCAGAGGTACAAGAAGCTTTACAAGTGCAATTGTAGTGAGATCAGCCTCACAGAAGGTATAAAAGGCTAACTTTTTTTGTGGGGTGTCTGTTGCTCAGGAGCTGGCAGCTATGCGATCACAGCTGTCCGGAACCATCAATGTGGAGGTTGACGCCGCACCCCAACAGGACCTCAACAGAATCCTGGAGGAGATCCGCGCCCAATACGAAACTATCACTGATAAACACCGCCGTGACCAGGAGGCCTGGTTTAATGAGAAGGTAAACCAAGTCACCATAAAAAAAATAAACACAACATGGAATCGGCGGCACGGTGGACGACTGGTTAGCGCGTCTGCCTCACAGTTCTGAGGACCGGGGTTCAATCCCCGGCCCCGCCTGTGTGGAGTTTGCATGTTCTCTCCGTACCACATCCCAAAAATATGCATTAATTGGAGACTCTAAATTGCTCGTAGGTGTGACTGTGAGTGCGAATGGTTGGTTGTTTGTTTGTATGTGCCCTGTGATTGGCTGGCAACCAGTTCAGGGTGTACCCCGCCTCCTGCCCGATGATAGCTGGTATAGGCTCCAGCATGCCCGCGACCGTTGAGAGGAGAAGCGGCTAAGAAAATGGATGGATGGATGGATGGAACATGGTATCCAATTTAAGAGATTTGGTCATGGTTTTCTCTCCCTAGTCGGCTACCTTGAACAAGGAGGTGACCGTCAACACAGAGACCATCCAGACGTCCAGGACAGAAATCGGAGACCTGAGACGTACGCTGCAGGGCCTGGAGATCGAGCTGCAGTCTCAACTCAGCATGGTGAGAGACGAAAGCCAGACCGCCTTCTCACAATCTCGCCTTATATGAGAAAAATTCCCAGATGCCTCTCTTGTCCAGGGAACAGGAGACAGTGATAAAGGGAGCCTAAGGACGGCTTTACTTAAAAATGTGTTGAGGGTGGGGGGGTTGCTGGGAGAAGAAAACATTTCACAGTCTGGTCAGATTCTGGTAGACATTAAAGAGCTTGAAGAAAAAGGAAGGAATGCAGAATTTTTAAGCCCACAGGTCATTAGAGTTCAAGAAGGCCCCCCTGTGACTTTTGTCCTGATTTAAAAAGGATGTTTAATAAAAACACCAAGTCTTATCACTGCAGCCACAGTGTCAGATACAATGCAGGGTGTGGCTGCTCTGATTTACTTTAATTATACACATGCTTCTTGTAATCCTGTACAGAAAGGGGCGGTGGAGAACACGGTGGCAGACACAGAGGCTCGTTACAGCGCCATGCTCGCCGGCTTCCAGAACACAATCAACATGCTGGAGGCAGAACTAGCCAACGTGCGTGTCAGCATTGACCAGCAGGGCCAGGACTACAGGATGCTGCTGGACATCAAGACCAGGCTGGAGCAGGAGATTGCAACCTACAGGAGCTTACTGGACACAGAGGAATCCAGGTAGATGAAAATAGACATATTTGGATAGAACATATAGTTTAAAATAGATATTTTGAATACTCATTCATTGTTCACGGTCTGTTTCCTTTCTCAATTAAGGCCAATTGGTTCAGGTAAGTGATGCTTAATGTCATGTCATGATATATTACACAACTGCATGGAAACTTGAAGCACTGACATCATGTTTTTCTCTTGTCTTCTTCACAGGGAGCTCTAAGACCACGGTCACAACCACCACTATGCGCACTTCCAGCTAAAAGGCTAAAATGTCCAACTGGCAGGACCTCAAACACATGCACACACATGCACACAGTCTCATAAAAGCTCTTACACCTGATAATTGAAATTATACTAAAAAAGTAACTGACAGAAGATGAAAGTTAAAGACCGTGCTTTAGCCTGAGGGGAGACGAAAGGCTGCGTTAAAGTGAATAAAACAGAAGAAATGTCTGTATGTGTGTGTTTGCATGTGCTGTCTAAAAAAAATAAACCTGCTGGTGAACACAAGTCGTGTCATTTTTTAGACTCATCCATCCATTTTCTTCACCTCGTATGCTCACTCACTGAGCCTGAATTTGGATGCTACGACATTACTGTTTATGCAGTTGTCATGGCAACCGAGTTACATTGCGGGAGGTGTGGGATATGGGGTGGTGGAAACGTTTGCTACGTACGAGGTGGTGTTGTCAGGAAAAGGGTGAACAATGGTGAAATCTGCTGGTGTTGAACTTAGTGCCCTCAGTGTGTCCGGGCAGTTCTGGATTTACTCAGAAGACACACCCTAAGGGCTGACTAATCTTTGCCCTGGAAGCTGTCAACACTGTTACAGTAACTCCTGTTACCTAGTAACAACAACACACATACTTCAATATAGACGCACCGAATGGGAATGCAAATAGTGTCAAAGTGAACAAAGACAGACATTGTTAAAATCTAGTATCAGCGGTGCACTTTGGACTTGTTTATGATGCGTGTATAAGCTAAAGTATGAAAGAGTAAGCGGAGGATTGAGCCTCGCCTCTTGGCCACTGCATGGACACTAATGACATAACCTTACCTGTTTGCATGAAACAGGAACACGAAAATAAGATACATACATAAAATACAATAGTGTTACCTTAAGCATATTTCAGCAGTAAAAGTCACAAAATCCCGATGAGGAGTTCATGCTTCTCAAACAATGGTGCAATGTTTGCTTTGGACACACAGCGATTACACAGAGCGTGGGAGTGCAAAACCCAAGCCCCACTGTGAGGCTTTTCGGGCCCATATTTGGATCCATCTCCAGCATCCTGTTACATTACACTGTTTATGTAAAAGACTGTCCAACAATAATGATGTCAAAATATTTCCTTCACATAAACGATAAGCTATGCAGCAGTAGCACCAGTGACTAGTCAAGAGTGACCTGTTAAGTATTCAGTAAACATGGCTTTTGAGGTCATGGCTCTCAGTATAACTCTATTATTTCTGAGCTAAACACTGAACTTCCTTCAATTATTTGCCTTTATGATTACAGTAATAATACTTATTTCCTCACTTTTTCTCACTTTATTTCTGAAGTAACATTAAACAGACCCGTCACAAATAAAAAAGTTGTATCCAGTAGTGCTGCAATTAGTAATCGAGTATTCTACTGAAAATTCTATCAGAATAATCAAGTATAAGGAGAAAATATATTTGTTATTGTTTAAAGCACAATTATTAATACACAAGAGAAAATTTCACTTCATAGTGAACGACCAATTGGTTTCCTCTTTTAGATAATCAACAGTATGTTTCATAAATTCACATTGTGCATATAGCAGGGAACAGCATTTTCTTGTCGACAAAAATTTCAAGGGAGGCAATTGTAAACACAAATATAAATAGATTTTAGAAAAAGAGGAACACATGTTTGTCGTCCTTGTTATAAAAGTACAATTTCATCCAACTGTGGTATCTCTATCTGTGGTAAATGTTACTTCAAAAAGAGGCAAAGAAAAGGACACAAAAAAGAATGTAGTTTCATGTCGAATATATGCTAGCAGTGTGCTGATCAAATGGTAAATAAAATGAATTTTTAAAAAAAAGAAATACAGACTGATTCTTGAGAACACTACACTGACTAAACCAGATTGTAATGTACAGGAAGCCCAGACAGCGCGCGGCCGGCCTGCGTGAAACTATTTGCATGATCACTCACAAAGCTAGCTGCTAATGCTAACGAAGACAAGCATACGTGATGTCAAGCCGCGTGATTCCTATAATGCAATGTTGATTTTTTGTTGTTGTTGCACTAATTAACATCCTTATTGTTAAATGTCGTAATTTCTGTGTATGTTATCAGTGTTTTTGAGAATGTATACCTTATTTAGCTGTCACATTTATTGTTGTTTTATGTTGTACTGTTTCTGTTTTTTTTTTTTTTTCGTAATAAAATCATTACTTTAGGTAGTGTGTGAAATAATAGGCTCTTGGTTAATTCCACTTCCAGAGTGTGCCCACCAGGGTGTTAACTGATAAAGGATAATAAGAAGTAACTATACATTAACAATAATAACGTGGGACACTTCGACCTAATAAACATTCATTAGGAACTTCATCATTATGTATCCACTTATACTGTTCATACTTATATCTTTCTGTAGTGACACATGTTGCACAAAGAGCTTTAGAAAGAGAAAGCTACAAAATATTGGTTTCTCAGTGGTTTGCTCAAAGTCTTTTCAAGTCAATGGTTTTAAACCCATGTGAAGTCACGGGTAATTGCTCTTAAAGTCCAAGTAGAGTTGCAAGTCTTGTAACATATTGTCGAGTCTAAAGTCATCAAATTCATGACTCGAGTCTGACTCGAGTCCACACCTCTGTTATAAGGCCTCTTTTAGTCGTTATAAAGTAATAATGTTTATCTTGGTCTGAGCCAGTTTTCTGTGAGGATGTGTCTGTACCAACAAAGACATTTTGCACGTTCAATAACAATGAGCCGTGGTTCACTGTCAAACTTAAGCAACTTTGTCAGGCTAAAGAGGTCGCCTGTCGAAGAGGGGATAGAGCCCTGTATAACTGCACTAGAAACCAGCTGACAACAACAACATCGCAAAGAGAAATTATGCAGAAAAGATAGAAGTTGATCGCTAACAACTCTAAATCAGTCTGGCGGGGATTACAATCCATAACCAACTACAAGCGACCATCCTCCCAAGATGAGAACAATAAAGGACTAGTAGACGATTTGAACGCCTTCTATTGCAGATTTGAAAAGGACACTTTCACCGAGCAAACAGGTCTGTGGATGACACAGTCAACATGGGACTGCACTTCATCCTAGAACAGCACAGGGACCTACGCAACGATCCTGGTCATAGACTTCAGCTCTGTGTTTCACACCATCATCCCCAAACTCCTCTCCTCCAAGCTTCTCCAGCTCAACGTCTCGCCTGCCATCTGTCAGTGTATTTACAGCCTCCTGACGGGCAGGACACAGCAGGTGAGGCTGGGGGACACCATCTCATCTACACGCACCGCCAGCGCCCCAAGGATGTGTCCTCTCTCCGCTGCTCTTCTCTCTCTACACAAACGACTGCATCTCAACGCACCGGGCTGTCAAACCCCTGAAGTTTGCAGACGACGCCACAGTCATCAGCCTCATCAAAGACGGTGACGAGTCTGCGTATCGACAGGAAGTGGAGAGGCTGGAGCTGTGGTGCGGCTGACACAACGTGTAGCTGAACACGCTCAAGACTGTAGAGATGATCGTGGACTGCAGGAGGCATCCTTTGCCACAGCTGCCCCTCACACTGTCCAACTGCCTTGTGTCAACCGCTGAGACCTTCAAGTTCCTGGGAATTAAAGTCTCTCAGGACCTGAAATGGGAGACCAACATCATCAGAAAATACTTCCATCAAAAAATGGATGGATGGAAGTATTTTCTGTCTGTTGTCGTACTAGAGCACCTCCAACTACCGGAGACAAATTCCTGTGTGTTTTTGACATACTTGGCAAATAAAGATGATTCTGATTCTGATGACTTCGCAACAAACCCTAGAAAGTTGAAAATTACTAGACAGACTTAAGTTTGAAATTTTGCCAGTTGTGGCCATTTTCACGAGCTTGAATGTTTTATTACAATTTTTTTGCGAATACTGTGAACCCCACATAGGCGTGGTTCAGCACGCGAAGATTCACCTATTTGCTGATTTGCTATTTGATTCTTCTGAAAGATCTGTAAATCTCTTCTGTGCTTCAGCATACATGTGCTGCATTTGAGGGGTGTATGCAGAAAAGTCACTCAAACACATGCCTGCAAAATGTCATCCTGGAATTTACCCAAATTCAAATCCATCTCTTGTATCAGTGACATTTAATGCTGCATTAGTCATGCATGCAGACAAAGTTAAACCATAGACTGACGCTGCAACCAGAAGGAATGTGTCAAGGTGCTGGACTAGAGGAGAGTATTAGCATTCTTCACGTGGCTGCTGGACTCTATTCTGGAGCCGTGTTAGTTTTGACACTCTCGCTGAGAGGAATTCCTAACCTCCTTGCAAATGCTCTGTGTCATCAAACCTTACTTGGAAACTTTTCAAAGTAGCCCTGGAGGAGAAGTCGGAATGGAACATAACATAAAAAACACTTTAGACGCTTTCAGGCGTTGCTAAGCATGAGATAGCTCTTCTGCGCATTTGGGCTCCCTCCATGTGGGGACAAGCCTCTTTCGTCCCTTGCCACCATTGGAGCACAGTACACTGGTTTCAGCATGGATAAAACATGCAAGACTGACTGGGCAGTACAGGTTGGCTGATAGGCACGGGTTAAACAGGTAGAGCTGGTTTCAAGTACAACACCCACTTTTAATCCCAACAGCCAAAGAGCAGGACCGACCTACGATACCTGGGCAGGGCTCGTAGTGCTTGGAATAGTCAAACTATGTTTTATACACAATGCAAGGTATCAATAAAGGCAGGGTTTACACAAAGAAAGGCTTAGCTCACTCAGCATGCCAAATCCACCTGTAAAAGCCTTCACTGGGGTGGTTTTATTTGTTCTGGAACATTTCCCAGTCTGAGGTGGGTGGGGAAACATAGCTGTAATATGTATTTACAGACTTTAGTTCTGATAAACCTGACCGCCATTGCTGTGTGAAAGAACCTCTGCTACGGAGAGGAAACATGAGGCACATTTTCCCTGCTTGTCAAACTTTAACCGAATATGAATATGTTGCATGAGTCTCAATTTCCAAAAGCTCTGTGTGGATGTGCCTCACTATTACACATAAAACAAAAAGGCATTCATTGCACCAGCTACAGTGCACATGGAAAACCAGCCGTTGTAAAACAGGAAAGCTCAGCGCAAATGAATATTTTTTTAACCATAGTAACACAGTGGAAACGGCCTGTAAACATAGCTGTTTTCCTTTTCCAAACACTGTATATTGTACCCTTTCTGTAATATCATTCAGTTGCTACACCTGCACCTTGTGAGATACAATAAAAGAGCCAAGTCTTTGCAATGATCATTTTGCTCAATTTTGATCGACACTGTCAGAAGGTATCCATTTGAGAGCATGTTTATTATTGCGGTTGCAATTCGCAGTGGTGTGGAACTATACTACATTATACTCATTTACCAATACTACATAATATAATTCCGCCCATTTGATTTTTATTTCATGATTCTGACGAAATTTCACGATAAATTAACTGTAAAATAGCGCATCCTGAGATTAGATTTAAGCAG
This sequence comes from Phyllopteryx taeniolatus, assembly GCF_024500385.1. Taxonomy (NCBI): domain Eukaryota; kingdom Metazoa; phylum Chordata; class Actinopteri; order Syngnathiformes; family Syngnathidae; genus Phyllopteryx; species Phyllopteryx taeniolatus. The sequence goes on along the minus strand of NC_084505.1, from coordinate 15,003,029 downwards.
CAGTTGGCCGTTCAACTGGGCAACTCCACCGACCAAAGATTTATGCAATTCTGCCACCTAGTGCTCATTTTCTGTACCTTGTTAAAGTTTTCTTCAGTTGTTTAGAAAGTTTTGACATTTGCCCAAATCAGAAAAACTTAAACCATTCGCATATTTTTGTAAAAGCTTGAATGGGGAGGGTATGCAAACTGAGTCGTGATGGACTGCCTGAAAGTACTTCAGAGCAAGTTGAGAGTGCAGTGCTTATGATAGTGTTTAGGCCCAGCAGAGAATTGACGCCCATTATAATTGCATTGAAATAAATACATTCTTATATAAGCTGTGATAAAATGTCAAAGTGTTGAAAAAAAAAAAAAAAGAAAAACGAATTTAGCGTTTTGTCACTAAGTCCATCACTAAGAATCGAGTTAAGAACTTGTTATAAATCGAAAGTGGTGAGGGACACTAATAGGAAGAAAATAATTACATACAATATTTATTTATATAAGCAAAGATGTGAAGAGGTAAACATTATGCTAATTTAGTGGTTATAGTTTGTGTTTTAAAAGTGCTGACTACAAACTCTCAACAATAACGGGAAAATGCACAACACCTCTCAGACTGTCAACCAAAATGAATCATCTCCAGAATGAACACTTGTTGATCAATCCCTTGTATTGCATCTCAACACATTGTAATGGAAAGTAATCACTTCTTAGAGTAAATACCCGCATCATAAAACCTAACTTTTCCATCTTTTATTCAATAAAGGAGAGATGACACACACTATTTAACACAACTTTATTTTTGTAAGAGGGGAACCACAGGTGCTTTAAAAGGTTATACAGCGCTGTACACTTGGGAGCAGTACAGACCGACAGGATTAGTCTTATCTTCCCCCTTTAAATACTATTCATTTAAATGTTCTATAATCTTATAATGATACAATAAAAGCTTGTGTAACTGGTCCTGCAGCTTTTCTGATATGTCAATACCATTTTTGTTGGGACTGTTATTTCCTTCTATTTGTTTTCCAAAAAAGGAAAATAAAAGTAATGCTCAAAAACCATATACAACAGGCAGCATCTGCCAGGTTGTGAGACTCCCAATTCACTCACACAATAGAGAGAGAGAGAGACAGAGAAAGCAGGAGAGGGGGCAAGTCGAGATACAACATCCATGTTCTTGAAGGCTGGTCCAGAGTGAAAACAGACGTCGGTTCATAGTGAGGTGCAGACACACACAAAAGAGCTTTTGCACTTTCTGCAACCACCACCCTTCCTCTGTCCGTCCGTCTCACCGAAAAGCTCACTTCCAAAGTTGTGTGCTCATAGTTTGACCGGATCCGGGTGCGGCCCAGCCACCAATAGCAGTTGGAGGCTGAGTGAAGGCCATGTGTCTGGCTGCACCGTTCAGATGCAACCCTGACATCTGATGGCTCACCTGAGGGTGGCAAACACATTACAATCAATACTGGTGAAGGAAAACAGGCCCTTAACTTACAGTCAACAATCAACCTCAAAATTGCACTAAATCTAGCACAGATTCAGTACAACATAATTGTACAGACTCTTGTGTGAGGTATGAGGCATATGTAGTCCTTATGCTGAAAATAGGCATTTGTGCAGTATTTGGTTTTGGATTTTCTCAGTGGTACACTGAACTCATGCCTGTCCTCTCGTGGTCACAATTTATACTGCAGATTTTAAAATCGTCAGTTCTGTCGAAATTGCTAAATCCACTCATTATGTACTGTAAAACGCTTAACATGACACGATTAACTATTGCTTCATGTTGGGGTGGCACAACGCATTTAAACAAATACAAGAATAGAGTTTGAAAGGGACATTCTTCTTGTATAGTTTTTAATACTACACCAAACATAATAAGCAGTGGTGACCTGTCAGGGCCAGCAAAACCTCTGGTGGTAAAAACATTGTTAGGTGCGCTGACATTTACAACAAATTCTAATATTTGGTCATGAATTTGTATTTATTTATTGCCAAGTCTATTCTATTAACCAACTCGAGGCTGCAACGCATTCAGTAAATGTATGTGATGTTAGCTTTTTTTGTCTATTCAGATTTCCGCCTCTAAGTGCTGCCATGTCAATTAAATCTCCCCAGGGCCTTCAGAATCAGTACTGACGGCTGATGTCACAAACTATATTAGCAATGGGACTGTAACGTTAACTAATAAGATTTCAAATTTGCATCACTGCATCAGCTAACTAGCTGTTAGCATTTTTCCATCCTGTGATTGGTTGGTCAGAACAAGCAGAGTCTGATTAGCAAAATGTGTCTGCACGAATAAATACATTTAATAATGAGTATGACGTATGTTATTTGTTTTATGTTTTTGTCCTGGCAGCACATCCACCTCACAGTTCTGGGGTTAGTAAATGGAGTGCACTTATGTAATAGAGCGCTTTAAACTACACCATCACCGAGCCCAAAGCGCTTTACAGATGCTCACACATTCTAATAGCAATGGGCGGCCGCTGCCATGCAAGGCACTGCTGCCTACTGGGCGAAATTTAAGGTTCAGCGTATTGCCAACGGAAACTTCGACAACAGACAGCCGGACTCGGGATTCGAACCATCAACCATTCAGTCATTGGACAACCCACTCTACCAACTGTGCCTGAGGTTTTGGGTTAAAATCTGGCCTCTGGCCTTCCTGTGTGGAGTTGCCATTTTCTCCGGTTTCCTCCCACATTCCTGAACCATACATGTTAGGTTTATTGAAGACTTTAAAATCATCCTTAGGCGTGAATGTGAATGGTTGTTTGTCTGCATCTGCCCTACAATTGGTTGGTGACCAGTGCAAGGTATCCGTGCTTCTCGCCTAAAGTCAGCTGGGATAGGCTCCAGCTAACCTGTGACTCAAATGATGTTAGGCTGTATAGAAGATGAATGGATGCTTTTGTCATGTTATTAGATAAATATTGATTCTTAACTGCTCCAGATGATGTATGTGGGACTGTTGTGCACTGATCTATTGTTTTTTTGTATGCTATTAATGGTTTCTATAAATGCGATGCGATAGTACTATGTCGGGCATGTCCCTACTAAAGAAGCATGTCCCAAATGTACAGCCTGCCACTACAATACAGTACTTAAGAATGTGTGTACTACAGTGGCGTAACAACTAAATTTAATATTTAGTAGACGAAAAAAATGCCCGCACTGTTAAATCTTACAAAAGGAGAAAAGACAAAAATACTGGTTAGGTACATGGAAATGTTGAAAACGAGCTCTTGAAAAATCTGTCCAAACAAAGTTGACAAAATAGTCAATTATTACAGATGTAAAAGGATATGGGTGAAAGACCAATGCACATTGAAGAAGAAAAAAGTAACTTCAAAGTATTATTTGTGTGGACCTGAGAATCTCCCTTTAATGGAACAAAAACACCAACCTAAAATGACAGTTCAGTCACTTTTTTTTGCAGTGATTTTAGTGAGCCATAGTGTCACGTAGTGATACCTGAGCCATGTTCCACTGAGCTTGTTGCCCAGGCTGGATGGCATACATGCCCTGGGCAGGCACCATGCCTGCAGGCATCACACCGCCATGTGGCGCCATCATTCTGGGGGCCATGCCCATCACGCCGCTAGCAGGGGCATTTCCCATGAAGCCATTGGGCATGGTCATCCCAACCATCATTCCTGGACTTGGCCCCATCATGGCTGCTCCACTCTGTGCCATCATGGCACCCATGACGGTCGTAGGCGGCACGGCGGTCCCTACGCCAGGGAAAGCCTGATAACCAGCAGAGGTCTGGACAGGAAACTGCATCTGAGAGGGCCCCATGAACATGCCAGCTGACAGGAAGTGGAGACATTTAAAAAAAAAAAAAAAAAAAAAAAAAGAAATTCAAAAAATTTAAAAGGAAAGAGCATTATACAATTGTTAATGTTCTGTGACATACAGTTTGTTCATATTTTATATGTACACAACCCGAAAGGGAAGCAGAAGCAATGTAGTTACAGTACTTTGTCCTTCTGGCTTCAGCATGAGATGCTTATGCAACCTAGCAAGTGACTAGAATTAAAAAGTAGCTACACTCACTAAGTACACTTGCACATTCAGTCCCCTCCAAAATTATTGGAACAGCAAGGTCAATTCCTTTGTTTTTGTTGTATGCTGAAGACATTTGGGTTTCACTTCAAAAGATGAATATGAGGTCAGAAGTCCAGCTTTTATTTCATGCGATTTACATCTACATGTGTTAAACAACTCAGCACAGAGCTTTTGTTTGAATCCACCCACTTTTCAAGTGAGCAAAAGTATTGGAACATGTGACTGATGGGTGTTTCTAGTTGCTCAAGTGTTGCCTTATAGATCGATTGCTTAAACATTAGATAGTGTTTGTTTTTGGCTTTGGGTTTCATCTGTGAAAACTGCATTTGCTGTTAAGCAAACATGAAGACCAGAGAGCTGTCTATGGGAGAAAAGGAAACTATTTAGAAGCTGAGAGAAGAGGGAAAATCAATCACAGATATGGCACAAACATTGGGCATAGCCAATACAACAATTTGGAATGTCCTGAAAAAGAAAGAAACTACTGGTGTACTGAGCAACAGACATCGAACAGGTCGGCCCAGGGTATCAACAGCAGTTGATGACAGAAGCATTGTGAGAGCAGTGAAGAAACACCCAAAGACAACAGTCAGTGACATAACTGCCAACCTCCACAGGGCAGGGGTGAAGGTATCACAATCCACTGTCACAGACGTTGAGAGAATATACAGGCCATACCACAAGATGCAAACCACTCATCAACAAAAGCAATCAGAAGGACATTGGATTTTGCAAAGAACTACATAGATGAGTCACAAAAGTTTTGGAACAAAGTTTTATGGACTGATGAGACCAAGATTAACATCTACCAAAGTGATGGAATGGCCAAAGTATGGCGAAAGAAAGGATTTGATCCAAAATACACAAGTTCATCTGTGAAGCATGGTGGAGGTAATGTCATGGCTTGGGCTTGCATGGCTACTTCTGGAACGGGCTCACTAGTCTTTAATGATGATGTAACTCATGAGGGGAGCAGCAGAATTAATTCTGAAGTCTACAAAACCATTTTGTCTGGCAATTTCCACAAAAATGCATCAAAACTAATCGCGAGAAGCTTCATCATGCAACAAGACAATGACCCAAAACACACTGCCAACACAACAAAGGACTTTATCAGGGGGAAAAAGTGGAAGGTCAAGGCCAAGACCTTAACCCAATAGAGCATGCATTTTACCTCCTGAAGAGGAGACTGAAGGGAGAAACCCCCAGAAACAAACAAGAACTGAAAGAGGCTGCAAAAGACCTGGAAAACCATTTCAAATGAAGAATGCAACAGTCTGGTGAAGTCAATTGGTCGCAGGCTTGATGCAGTTATTGCAAGTAAAGGTTATGCCACAAAATATTAAATGGTATTCACTTTAATTTAATAATGTCTGTTCCAATAACTTTGCTCACTTGAAAACTGGGTGACTTCAAACAAAAGGTGCTCTGTCCTGAGTTGTTTAACACATCTAGGTCAATAGCATGAAATAAAATCTGGAATTCTGAACTTTTGTCTCATATTCATCTTTTGATCTGAAACCCAAATGTCTGCAGTATACAACAAAAACAAAGGAATTGAGCTTGCCGTTTCCAATACCTTTGGAGGGGACTGTATCGAACACTCCAATAGACACTATCAGAGAGATATTTATTATAAATCTTAGGCATTAGGCTTTGGTTATAGTTTACAGTGTTGTAGAAAGGCACTGTGCCATACTGAGTTTTCAATATTTAGTCCACTTATGTCACTAAATAAGGTAACATCCATCCATTTTCTATATAGCTTGTCCTCATTAGTGTCACAGCTACAGTGCCGTGAAAAAATAGTTGCCCCTTCTCAAGTTCTTATATTTTTGCAGTTTCCCCACTTTGTTTCAGATCATCAAACAAATGTAAATATCAGACATACAACCCTAGTAAACTTAAAATGCTCTTTTTAAATGGTGATTTAATTTATTATGGGAAAAAAAATATTCAAAGTTACCTGGCACGGTGTGAAAAAGTAATTACGCCCCTTGTTAAATCATGAGTTAATTGTGGCTAATCACAATTTTTGGTTAATTTTCACTGATCACATCCAAGCCTGATTACCTTCAGGCCTGTTCAATCAAGAAATCACTACAGAATCGGTCCCAACAAAATCAAGTTGGGCAAAAGATCTAAAAAAGCTGCAACAAAATGACACGATCCAAAGAAATTTGAGAAATAAAGTAATTGATATCCATCAGTCTGGGAAGAGTTACAATAGCCATTTTTAAAGCTTTAGGATTCCAGCAACCCACAGGGAGAGCAATTATCCTCACATGGATAAAACATGGTACAGAGGTGGACCTTCCCTGGAGTGGCCGGCCTACACAAATCACCCCAAGAGAACAGCAATGACTCATCCAGGAGGCCACAAAGGAACTCTGGACAACTTCTAAAGAACTGCAGGCCTCCCTTGCCTCAGTTAAGGTCAGTGTTCATGACACAACAATAAGGAAGAGACTGGGCAAAAATGTCTAGTGTGGCCTAGTCAAAGTCCAGACTTTAATCAGATTGAAATGCAGTGCCATGACCTTAAAGCCGTTCATGCTCAAAAACACTCAATTTTTGCTAAATTCAAACAATTCTGCAAGGAAGAGTGGGCCAAGATATCTCCACAGAGATGTGAAAGACTCATTGTCAGTTATTTAAAAAATGCTTTATTTCAGTTGTTGCTGATGAGGATGGCCCAACCAGTTATTAGGTTTAGGGGCCCATTACTTTTTCACACAGAGCCAGGTAACTGAATATTTTTTTTCCTTAATGAAGGAAATCACATTTTAAAAACAGCATTTTAATGATATTTGTCTGATATTTACATTTTTTTGATGATCTTAAACATTGTGGGGAAACCATGCAAAAATAAAGAATTTGAGAAGGGGCCAATCATTTTTCATGACACTGTATATACACATTATATTGCCAAAAGTATTTGCTCACCTGCCTTGACTCACATATGAAGTGACATCCCATTCCTAATTCATAGGGTTCGATACGACGTCATCTACCCTCTGCAGCTATAACCGCTTCAACTCTTCTGGGAAGGCTGTCCACAAAGTTTAGGAGTGTGTTTATGGGAATTTTTGACCATTCTTCCAGAAGCGCATTTGTGAGGTCACACAATGTTGAACAAGGAGGCCTGGCTTTTAGTCTCCGCTCTAATTCATCCCAATGTTGTTTTATCAGATTGTGGTCAGGACTCTGCAGGCCAGTCAAGTTCATCCACAGCAGCCTCAGTCATCCATGTCTTTATGGACCTTGCTTTGTGCACTGCTGCACAGTCATGCTGAAAGAGGATGGGGCCAGCTCCAAACTGTTCCCACAACATGTGGAGCATGGAATTGTCCAAAATCTCCTGGTACGCTAAAGCATTCAGAGTTCCTTTCACTGGAACTACGGGGCCAAGCCCAACTCCTGAAAAACAAGCCCACACCATAATCCCACCTCCACCAAACTTTACACTTGGCACAATACAGTCAGACAAGTACCGTTCTCTTGGCAAGCAACAAACCCAGACTCGTCCATCAGATGTCCAGATGGAGAAGCGTGATTTGTCACTCCAGAGAACGAGTCTCCACTGCTCTCGAGTCCAGTGGCGGTGTGGTTTACACCACTGCATCTGACGCTTTGCATTGCACTTAGTGACGTTTGGCTTGAATGCAGCTGCTCGGCCATGGGAACAGATTCCATAAAGGTATCTGGCACACTTTTCTTGAGCTAATCTGTAGGCCAAATGAAGTTTGGAGGTCTGTAGCAGAAGGTTTGCGACCTCTTTGCACTATGCGCCTCAGCATCCGCTGACCCCCTGGCAGTTTACGTGGCCTACCACTTCGTGGCTGAGTTGCTGTCATTCCCAAATGTTTCTGTGTTCTCATAATGCAGCTGACAGTGGAATATTCAGGAGCGAGGAAATTCCACGACTGGATTTGTTGCACAGGTGGCAGCCTATCACAGTTCCACGCTGGAATTCACTGACCCCCCGAGAGCGACCCATTCTGTCACAAATGTTTGTAAAAACAGTCTGCATGCCTAGGTGCTTGACTTTATACACCTGTGGCCATGAAAGTGATTGGAACACGTGATTCAGATTATTTGGATGGGTAAGCGAATTGTTTTGGCAATATAGTGTATATATAAACAGAAATGAGCAAGCATGAATATGCGCATGCATGATCATGCAGTACCTCCCCCAAAAAAGGTTCCGGCTAAATCAAGTGTTGGTGCGACCCACTGGAAAAAGTGGGTCGTACCAGTGCTACCAGTGTAAAAGTTAGTGTAGAACCCTGAAGAGCCCTGAAGGTAACCATAATACTAAAAAAATAACTCTGTACTATGCAATTGCAAACTACAACTACTATAATAAACCTTAACAAATATTTTTTATATAAAAATATATTTTTTTTAAATGATGGTATTGAATATCATTAGATTGTGTCTGCAAGTTCAACTAGTTTACACTACAACACCATCTCTCAAGACTAATGATTCTTCCCTTAATAACTTCCTTGCAGGTGTATCAAGAGAGGTGCCAAGTGAGGGCAGACTCAATATTCATGAGGCAATGTCAAACAGCAAAAAGTAGCCTGACATATGCCATACAGCTGCGAGGACTACTCGTTTGACATCTAATTACAAAATACAGTAGTCTTTCTAGGTTTTATGTAGATAGGTTGGAACATGATTTAACTTCCTAGCCTCTTACCAGCCGGAGCCTGTGGTGACATGTTGGTTCCATAGAGTGACAAGATGGAGTCCTTGGACAATGGCTTCTTTGCGTTATCTTCTGTCTTAGTTGTGCTGCTGCTGTCATTGAACAGGTCAAGGTTGCCCTGTCCTGACCCGGCTCCACCCACTACTGCTGCTGGGGGTTGTGTGGGCGTGCCTGCCACGCTGCTGGAGCTCACCTAGATGGAGGAAAAACACCAACACAATTCAGACATGCAAACACCGAAGCCATGAAAAAGGTGACAAAAACAAAACATTGTAGGTGGTATCTGGGAGGATCCCCGAGCCCCCGCAGAGAATCTTTTTTATTTTAACATAAATTAAGCAATCTGGAAGACTCTGAAGAGTACAATAAGGCAAAATAAATTTTCGTCACGCAGAAAAACATTTATTTACACTGCTCAAGTAGATGTTGAAATTTAAGATTATAATTAAATTTGCCTCATTTCTTTGCTTTTTTGTTTTGGCCTCCAACTTGAGCCAGGCCCATCTCTACCTGCACCTGATGCCTGCTTAAATCTGTGCCACATGAATAGCATCCTCCTCTGAGCACTCTCATTCTGGAAAAGAATTGACTAAAATCATTGTCTGTTTCACCTCATTACCAATAATAAAAATGATCGTGTAAAGCCTAGTGTATACATCACCAATCAGTGATGGGCAATCAGGGCTGCACAATTAATCGAATCTTAATCATGATCACGATTTTGGCTGCCACGATTAAATTAACCTGATTGTCGGCGATATTTAAATTCTAAACGTGGGCTCTGCTGTATATCTAATCAAGCACCTTCTTAACCAGTAGTCAGCTAACCACCAGAGGACGAACTCATGGTTAAGGCTTCATTAAGATGCCAAAATAAGCTACCGCACTCTGCAGCGGTGGCCTAAAGTCACTTGGTGGATTGAGGAGAGCGATGTTATTTATTATGTGTGTTATTTTTACAAATGATTGACCTATCTTAAGTGTGAAAATGGCTTGCTTTCTTTGACCATGCAATGTTAATGGTTTAACAAACATGCATTTTGGTGTGGGGTGTCCTGACAAATTATGATCGTGGAAATGCGAAGATTTCGTACGATGCCAACAGTATCATAGGTTATACCTGAGGAAACTGAGCAGTTGATGTGGATGAGGGTAGGGGGTTGGATACCATAGGACCAAATATGTCCAGGTCATTATTGTTCTGGCTTGTGCTCGTGATCCCATTGTTGCTTGGTGCAGCTGCCGGTGCGTCTACCACACAAAAGTGAAAAGACTGGTTTTACAGGTGGAAAATAAGCACAGAAGGTAAGAAGCACTGTCAGGCACACACAAAATGATTCAATTCTCCTAAAACTAATGGAACATCCCAAATAAATAAAATGATCATAATAAATAAACATAACATCCCTATACTCACTGCCTATTTACCACTAACATACACAAGTCCAACTTTTGATAAGATGATAAAAAAAATAACATCCAAAAGAAAATGTATACGTCAAGGAAATGTGGTCCACCATTGATGTGACTCAAAAGTGACCCTGTCCTGTTTGCCATGTTGAAACAAAAAGTCAGCAACATGCAGTGACTGAATCAGCAACTTCAACTTCCTGCCAGAAAAAAGCTTACAGTGGTTCAATGGCTCAAGACATCTGGACGAACAACTAACTTTGCATTACAAGCAACATGGTCCATTACAGTTTCCTGTCAGCTGTTGATGAGAATATACAAACTATACAGTTATCTGCAATTTTGTAATATCTTCATAGACACTGGTTTTTGAGTTTCTATTGTCAAAAGTTGTGAAGGGTACCAAAATACTCATCACTTTTGCTGCCTTTTTGTTAGAATACTAACCTAATTGGTACTGTACCTACAGGGTGGAGCTAGACAAGTTGTCAGTTGTTGATTAGTCAACAGACAATCCTCACACAAATAAAACTTTACTTGTGTGCAACAACATGAATGGGAAGGACAAACAAAATGCATCGTTTCCTCTAACCTAGTCTTTTCCATGTAATGAATGGCCAA
>NC_084505.1:14829717-14987217 GCF_024500385.1 Phyllopteryx taeniolatus | reverse complement strand
ACAAATATTAGACAGCGCAAACGTCGCACCTTTCGCCTCGCAGTCGGCACAATACTTGTTGTCTTCCTCTCTGAGCATTTTGGACAGGATGGCCTGGTGCTGCTCGTTCAGTTTCTCGGCCTTCTCTCTCTCTGAGCGAGTCGTCATGTTCGCTTATTCCGTTTAACTTGCCGAATAAAAAAAAGCGACTACAAGAATCCGTCGATGGTCGAGAAAAGTTTCCGATAAAAGATCATAATCAGAAACGCGAACGCCTCCGACTGGTATGAAGACACCCGGAACCGGAATCGCTTCTCCGCCCACAGGAATTCTCGAGCTGACGCGACGGCCACACGTGATTTCACGTCACATGACGCACGACGTTTCTTCACGTTTCCGAGAAAAGGAAATATGTTTTACATAATTGCATACATACAATGGGAACGTGTTCACATATTCACTTCTCCGAACTTGACTTGAACGGAACAAAATTAAACAAAACACCAACAACAAATACTGAAAATAACGTGGTCATGCTTTCAGAACTAATTATAACTTTTACAAAATACGTGTATGGTGGTAAAATGAAAACAACGTTGTACTGTACACGACAAGCATTACAGTTGGATCACTAGACACTTCATTAGGTACACCTTCATACTCTAATATCGAATACAAAAGCTGTAACTAGAGCAGTACCTTGACTTCCGAGTGCCGTAAGTTTTTCGGGTTACGAGCCGTCACTTTGTCGATTTTTGTGACTGGTCTTGCAAGCCAAAAGTAAGAATTAGTTTTCGATATGCCGCTGTTCGGGTGAAGTGAAAAATAAAAAGAACAGTCACGGATGCACTCTCAGACATTTATTGAACGTGTCAAATGGGCAAACAGACAAATATAAAATGAAAGCACTTGCAAGGAGTATGTTGAAGCCATCAACGGGGAACTGACTTCATAGTAAATGGCCAACCTAAAATGTAGTTAGAGCTGACGACGTCACTATTTGTTAAAAACAAAGCAAAACAAATGGTGGTGTTTTGGGGGGTCTGTAACGGATTATTGGCATTTCAATTCATTCTAATGGGGAAAACTGATTTCATATACGAGTAAATTGCGTTACAAACTTGGTCACAGAACAGTTTAAACTCGTAAGTCAAGGTACCATGGTTCTTTATTGTTATGGCTGTAGTTTGCAGTGGTGTAAAAGTCATCTTATACCTAGAAGTGGCGCTATTAATTATGGTTGCATGCTATCCAAAAACATCCATAATCAGTATTATTTTGTTAAAGTCTGGATGCACATTATTCTGCTCACAATGTCAATTAAAACTTGTACGCAGTGTTATTTTTTAAGAACACGCTTACATTGGATCCCAATAGATCGTGCAGGTGTACCACTGAAGGCATTTTGGCATGAGTATATGCAGTAAACCTACAGGAAAACATTAAGCTAACTGCTTCTGTGCATCGTTAATCTTCACAAAAGCAACACTAACTTAAAAAAATAAAGGACTAGGAAAAGCCGATGGTATGGCAGGCATGCTAGTGTTAGTGTAATGACGAATACACCACAGTTTCAGAAAAATGTTTCCAGGCGAATCTTGAAGTTATCTTCCTGATGTCTTACAGCGATGCCATGGCGGAGCAGCATCTCGACATACGGTGGCCAGAAAGTTGAGTCTATTGTCACATAAGGGTCGTGTGGCGTGCTCAGGACCTTGTTCATGAGCAGCTGAAGGATACAGAGGATGAGACTGTGGTTAAAAGTAAGCAGTGAATATGGTAAAATATGTCTTTCAGTGATTGAGCTCAACTGCAATTTCAGCAGGACAAAGGAGATGGTAACTTTAGCTCCATAAACAAGAGTTCTAGCAATGATTCTCATTTATATTACCAGCTTTAAATGCTTTATATACTACAGTAGTACAAAAGGTAGTAGTACTTAACAAAAACACAAGTTGGAGGTTCCCCCATAACTGTATACAAAATAGGCAGATCAAATACAATGTAAGCCAGGCAGACACAATTATGTGCCTGAGATACATCTGATTTATAGTCATTTGTTCACCACTGACATTTTTGTGTGTGTAGAACACATTTTGTGTGTTATTACCAGTATATAAACAAACAACCATTCACACTCACATTCACACCTATGGGCAATTTTGAGTCTTCAATCAACCTACCATGCATGTTTTTGGGATGTGGGAGGAAACCGGAGTAGCCGGAGAAAACCCACATAGGCACGGGGAGAACATGCAAACTCCACACAGGCGAGCTAGGATTTGAACCCCGGTCCTCAGAACTGTGAGGCGGATGTGGTAACCTGTCGCCCTCAAGTTATACCGTTTACTCTGATTTGAAGACCTTTTTTTTGATCATCTTTAGGTAATATCACTTTAAAACTTTAAGAAGACTGAGAATTGAACCCGGAACCTTTGGGTTAGGAGACGACTGACTCAACCAAACAGGCCATTTAATGTAAACACTAGGGCGCAGACTCGCTTGCAAAATCACAATTCATTATTCGTGTTGACAGTAATTAATGACTTCCGAATCAGAATCGAATTTTTACCCCTTGTACTATTCCAAAATAAAGAGTTGTCACAGTCCAACTAATAAAAAATAACAACAGATATGCAAATAGTGCAGCGTGGTGAGACTACTACAGTGAGCGCACGAATAATATATAATTGGCCCAACAGAAATGTGACAACAAACTCAAGACAAAAAGACAAAAATTGCCAGCAAGTTGCAATGGAATTATAGGTTAGGTGTTTAAGAAGTTGATTGCAAGAGGGAAGAAGCTGTTGGAATGTCTGCTAGTTCTTGTTTGCATTGATCAGTAGCGCCATAGCATAGTCAAAGCTAGAACCCAGGTTGTTTTTGCGCCTGTCTCTGTGCTGTAAATCCTCACCAGCTGGGAAGAGCTGCCTACCTTCGAGCGATCTACCTAATCTAGCTGGTTGGCTAGTCGGCTAGCTCTCGTCATCTGCCACTCCCTCCCATTCACCCTCCAGCAATGGCTCCTTTTCGGCTTTGGATGTGGCACTGCCATGAACACCCACAATGCTCTACTCAGGCTTGGCTACCGGAAGCCTCCTTCCGCGGAAATCATCTCGTCGCTATTTGCATTTGTGATACATTATCAACTGCAAGAACAAACTACGGCTGCGCACATGGGCAGAAACTATGCACAGTAAGTCAAAATGGCGTCGGCCATATACACAGGCTAAAAATCGTAATAAGTAAATACAGCGTAACAGCAGTTGCAGCTCTCGTCAGAATTAAGTATGTACTAAGGATATTCTAAGATTCGCTCTGAAAATGCTGATTTTCTAAGCGCTTTTTCACACCCACTCAAATCCTAATTTGAGTCACCACTGATTCATGGACAGCCCTACTAAACAACTACAGTATATTCAGCACAAACACACACTCTAATATCTCCCAGTCTGTCTATTATCAAATCCTAATTTGAGTCACCACTGATTCATGGACAGCCCTACTAAACAACTACAGTATATTCAGCACAAACACACACTCTAATATCTCCCAGTCTGTCTATTATCTATAATTGTTTCTATCCAAACCATTAAAGAATGAGAATAAGAAAAAAAAAAGAATGTTAAAAAACACTCAATGAAAAATGTGATACCAGCAACATCACTGCAACACAAAAAAGTTCACATTAATTCAGCTCAAATTGAAAGTTGAGTAGTGCAACAGACTCACCTCCAGAACTTCATGGAGGGAAAGCAAGTCTTCATTTAGATCATTTGGAATATTCTGGGGAAATGGGGATTATGTTGAGCTACAGTATCAGACTTGGAAACAACATAGACTTTGTGTCTGTGTCTAAGCTTCAATCACATGGTTGATGAGACCAGAAATGTGTGAGCACCTTCTTCTTGTTTGAGTTGAGGTGACTGCAAGGAGGAGGAACATGTTTTTCTAGAATGTCTCCCAGAGACTCGAACAGCCTTCCCTGATAGACTTTCATTTTATGGATCTTCTCCTTGGTGTCCATCAGAATGCTGGTATACATGTCGACAAACACAAACCACAATGATCAGAATTTAGTAATACAGGCACATCTATTAGTTTCAAAGTACTTTAAGACTGGTGCAGTAATGCGTTTTTAGAATGTAAGTGGAAGAATATCAAGTACATGCAATGGTTTTCCACACTACTACCTCACACCTGTTAACACCTCAAATGACGGACAAGTTATTGAAATGGTTCAATTCTAGTAAGTATTTGGGCATACTGATCGTCAGTACAGCAAACCTCTAGGGTTATAGATCCCTTATGACATTACTTTCTACAGTCAATCTTTCTTTCATTTTTCTACTGGTTTGGCTCTTTTAGCCTCAAACACAAACATCAATCGAGAGTTAAAATCAGCAACAAAATTACCATAATTTCTCGGGTATAAGGCGCACCCATGTATAATACGCACCCCCAAAAGTTGACCTCAAAATTCTGAAAAGCCATTCTACCTATGTATAATGCATTTTTACAATCCATGATTTTGCTTCTACCCATATGATCAAAACGAAGCATTATCTGTAATTTGAAGTGAAACACTTTATTTGAGCACGTAATACTTTCTTTTTATTTACTTGCTCTTATTTTGAAAGTTCACAGCCCTACTTTGATTTAGTAAATGAGAAAACACACAGTTGTGCTCATATGTTTGATTACCCAAGCAGAATTTGTAAAATGTGTACAATTCTTTAAAGAAAACATGAAGGGCCAGGGAAACACATTTAATTTAATTTTAATGGGATTCAAATTAAACAGTCAAGCATTTCAGAAAGCATTATCATTCAACAAAACATAACCATAAAGAAATGAATGATGGCTGTTGTTCAGTCATCAGTCATATTAAAAACAACAACAACATTTCACAAATTCTTCCAGGGTATGTATGGAAACTTATGACCACAACTGTACATATATGCAGTCATACGTACCCCTGTCATATTGGAATGAAAGTGTAGGCTACCCTTTTTTATAACCTCTAGATGGCGGCATACATTTATAAAATGGGAAAGTTCATAGTTTTGCCGTGTAAAACATCAAGAGTATGTAGTCTACCGAACGTCACACTCACTTGTGCTCTGATAATTTCTCACTTTGTTCTTTTAGCCGCTGAGCATGTTCAGTGGCAGCGTTTAGCACTTGTCCTTTCTCCTCCAACCACTTCTGTTCACTGAAACACACAATTGACACAAAACCATCCACAAAACACGCCTAAACAGAAAGTAATGCATACACGCAAGCTAAATGGTTACGCACAGTTCTTTAGTTTCTCGCAGTTTGTCTCTCTTTGCTTCATAGCAAGAGAGAACCATCTCAAGTTCAGAGCATAGCTTGAGCATCTGGAAAACAGAGCGGGCATGTCAAAAACAGACTCCCTTTTCAGTGGTAAATTTTTACTTGTGCATGTACCTCCTCCTTTCCAGCTTTAAGTAACACTTCAGCGTTTTCTGCCAGCACTATATGGTATAAAACAAATACAGGTAATCTAAATGATGTAATTCTCACAATATACATACATTTGTTTGTTTGTTTGTGAGTAAGTTAAAAAGATATTGCACAAACTGCAAAACTTTGCGGAGGAGTGCTGAGGTTTTGGATAAGGGTGTGGACACATAATTTGTTTTTCCGTTGTGCTATTTTGAATCACTTTTTATTTCACCCCATCCCAAAATGAAAATGCTCCCATCTGCCCATTCACTTCTTGGAGAGCAGAGTGACTTG
Source organism: Phyllopteryx taeniolatus (assembly GCF_024500385.1). Classification (NCBI taxonomy): domain Eukaryota; kingdom Metazoa; phylum Chordata; class Actinopteri; order Syngnathiformes; family Syngnathidae; genus Phyllopteryx; species Phyllopteryx taeniolatus. Next base: position 14,981,472 of record NC_084505.1, on the reverse strand, counting down.
ATGCAACGCATGGTGTATGGGCAGTGGAAGAAGCCATTACATTTTCGTGTGGATCCTGATGAAGTTGCCTGCTACAAGAGTTTATTTTCAGTTTGAGCTACCATGCTGTCAAAAATCCCAAATGATATCACCCTTCCATATATATTCCATTTCTTACATCACCCTCCATAAACCAATAAATAGTATAAACCAAATGGGCAAACAAACAAATTTACGTCTGACCTTGGCAGACATCTGCACTGAATGTTATTCTAGTTTAAATTATTAGTCTGTCATGATTGAATGATCAGATTAATAGTGCCTCATCATATATTTGATTAAATAAATTATAATTAATGTGTAAACATTCATATTTATAGCCAAATGTTATAATGGTTACTTACATCTCGGTTCCACTGTAAGCCACTGCTTCAGCTCCGCTTCTGTTGCTAACAGCCGATTAAATGACTAGAAACAACACATTTGTCATTAAAAATGATCACCATGGCTTTTAAGTAATTCACAAGCCCAGGCCACATTAAAAAATACTGATCAATCTTAAAAAAAATGCAGTAATGTAGGAAGACAAAAGGCAACACCACGCAACGGAAAACATCCATCTTTCTTAATAATGTATGACAGATCAATATGTGCAATCATCTCACCTGCTCTTGAGTATTTTCGCAGTGGTCTGGCTGACGTAATATGACCTCAGTTTGAAGCTGCAACAGGTTAGGTATTTTGTTTAGTTTTCACAGAAATGTAATTTATATCATCAAGAATCAAGAACAAAAGTATAAATACATGTACTGTACATAAATCACCTTTTCAAGCTGAGCAAATTGCTGCTCACACTGGTTCACTAATTCCAACTGGGCAGCTTCTGACAGTTCAAATAGAGCCGGGTCACCCTGCTTAACTTCATCCTGCATACACAGAGGCAATTTTGGGTAGAACGTGAAGTCAAGTTAATAGCCAGTGCCGTGGTGTTCCCTCTTTCACTAGTCAACAAACATAAAACATATCCCCAAGAGTTACACTGTGTATTTCTTTCCCCTAGATTCAAAGAGTTTAGTTGTCATACCAACACACATTTACACATATGGCATGAAATTTGATACTGAAGGTCCCAGATTATCCCCCAAAGTCTCAAGATTTGGGGAATATAAATAGATTAAGAAAATAAGACAAGATAAAAAAAAGACACAGTTGTGAATGTGTGCAAAAGTGCCAATGCAGCAAGAATTTGGGTGCAGCTAAAATACAAATGCCAGGGGCTTGAATTGCCCATAATATTTACATGATATTTCCATGGTCCTTATACTTGAATAGAAAGAAGTGTTCATCGTGCAGGATTGAATAGGCATAGGGGATGAGGGGGGCTGATGTCGGGTCTACAGAGCACTGTTTGAGTTTAATAGTCTAACAGTTATCCTGCATCAGATGCTCCGTAGCGGATGGAATTGAGGGTTTGCGGGATGGGTTGAGTCTTTGATGATGCAGAGAGAACCTCTGTTTCCCTAAACAAATTGTAATTTAGACACTTTACTTGTTTGTCATTGTGAGAGATTAAATTTGGGTTAATAAGATAAACCATTTAAATGTGGTAGATATGAAAACAATAACAAACAAAAAAACATTTAAAAATCAGAAATCAAGGAACAAATACACCTCATACAGTGCCATGAAAAAGTATCAAAAGTTCCAGGACTGCTGTACAAATGATATATTTTAAATCCAAACAGAAGTTTCTTCCTTCGAAGTAACACTTTCCTAGCCTTCTTTTCCTTGCCCTCGTGCACTAATGAAAGGATTTTTGAGCGATCCTCCGCTTCTCCATAGTCACTGCCATCTTCATGTCCACATCTATGAAACTGGTCCCCTTGATGACCCACTTGAGTTTGAGAAAGAAGAACAAAATCACACAGAGCCAGGTCAGGCAAGAAGGAAGTTGGAACTGTCGGATGCTCAGGGTATTCGAGCAGGCCCGTTATCACGTTGAAGCAGCTTCGAGTTGTCCTGCCACAATTCTCGCGTCTTCTCATGCATTGAACAAAGCAAACGCTGCAGGATCTCAATGTAGACATGCAAATAAATCGTCTGGCCCGCACTGAAAGCGAGAATTCGTAGTCTGTAGATTGGGATTTGAATGTGACACCCTTCCTGGCACTTTTCAGACACGCCTCGTACACTATAAATAATCCGTACACACGATCAGTGAATGCGTCCCCCCTCAAATATTATGGGTTACAAGTTACTATTACCGATCCTGCTTGTATTTATAAATCGGATTCCTAGTTTAACTCATCTTATGTCATTTCAATGAAGTTCTTTTTCGTTGTCTGATACAGGTCCAAGTTTTGTTGTGCCCGTTTTAGAAATTAAAACCTACCCGCTACATACCTTATGATTCAATAACTTCAGTAAACAAAGGACTAGTCTTACTCATTCACGTAGTTTACACAGTTTGGGACTTTTTCGCCAGGCGACGTCGAACAGTAGCAAGACGCTAGTCATGTCGTGTTAAATAATCGATTATGACGTGAACTGTGTTAAACCAACGGAAACGATGCGTGGTAATGCAATTAACTGTGCATAAGTGCATAGGTTCATACAAGCACAAAAGGGACTCAATGCTTACCATATTTGACAAAGCCGAATTTACTGAATTCACCAGGAGAGCCGCTTTTTTTTTTCAAAACACCGCCAATATAGGTGACGTCATAAACGCGACCGCGGAGACTGAAGAGTAGAGCATTGAAGAGCCCCACTGCTGCGTGTGACTGCGCATTCTTTTTTTAAGCGCACAATTATGCCTCAATTCAGCACCGTATGTCTTCAAAAATAGTATCGGTTATCAAGATAAAATATAAACACATAAAGTAACAAATGAGACATGAACTTTCAAGCCATGCGATGTACTGTACGTATGAGTGCACTTCACGTACATTTCATATACTCACCACATTAAAATCACGAACGTGTTTTTTCCAATTTTGTGTGCCTCTATGGTCACGTTTACAGAATAATAAAAAAATTTCCGTCCGTAGAGTTACCTCTATTTTGGTATCCACCCGTTTACATGTAGTAGCTGTAGTTAAACACGGGATTTTAAAATTATGCTGCTATGAAAGTAAGTAAACGAAGTCTGGAAAGCGAGGACCTGTCAGAATATGTCACAAATATTATTATTATTATTATAATTATTATTATTATTGTATATGAAAAAGGGTCACTGATAGTATAGTGGAATAGGCGGTTGAGAATGGATGGATGGCTGTATGGATGTATATGAACATTGGTCTGTTCAGTGTCGTGGGCTGCATTTCTGCAATTGGCCACCAGGTGTCTCTGTTTACTCGTTTCCTCACCAGCACATGAATCTCCTGTTTGACTCCCTCTTGAATCTCTCTGAATATTAGATGTTCGTTGAAAACAAACTTTAGTTCATGAATCATAAATGTTTTGTGATTTAAAAATATCTTAGGTGAACGTGCTTTCTGGTTAATTACTACAAGAAGCAAAATATTTCAGTTAAACTTAGTTATAGAGTGTTCCAAACATCTTTAATATGAAGAAATACACTCCTCAGCCAATAGTTATGACATTTAACTTATTTTTGAAAATAATTAATAAATAGAATATATATATTTTTTAAATGTACATGGTTCTGATTAATTGTATGCTGATTTTAACTAGGGGGCTTCTGTCCCTTAATCATGATAAATGCATAAATCATCTTTAAAACATAATGTTCCGATGTCATTGTATAGTTTGTACAGAATGTATTTATTTTCTTTTGCTTTGTTTTACTCTGATATCTGTTGCCTGATCGCCATTGCAAACGAGAATCTGGTCCCCATTGCCTTACCTGGATAAATACAGTAAAAGGGGGGGGGGGGGGGGGGAATCAATTATCGTTACACTCTGTGTGGTATTTATCACCGTCAAAATTCTGCATGCACAAATACTGCTGCTTTCACTAAAACTGTGGCACTTCTAAAATAGTACAACAAGTTTTTCATTCGATTTTTTTTTCACTTTGATTTTTATTCGATTGTTTTTTGTTTTTTTAATTAGAACGACAGCAGCAAATTTGTATTCAATGCTACTGTGTATTACTTTTTTGTTGTTTTTAAACAGATGTGTTAATTCAAAGGTCTGGTTAGGATTAATACCCCAATAGACTGCAGCTCTTTATAACAGGAATGTTTAGATATTCTGCTTATTTTGTTGCCATTATAAATCATGTTTATCTGGATGGGCGTTTATTCCAACCCGGATAGGTGTAAATAGAGTGTTTCACACCTGCAGTTTGAGGGAACGTAGGGTATTCCTGCAATGTTTTCAAGCGTCCTTAAAAACCCAACCATATATTATTTGAATGATCAACTAGAATTTGATTAATATGCAAATTTGCCAACAAACCGTTCCGTATGAGCCTTCAGCGCAGCCTAATTAATCAACAGTTAAAGGAAATTAATACATACATCAATTCTGTCAGAAACATGCTTAGCTCAATCGCCCGTAAAATTGAAGTTTGAAGTATTAACTGGCTCTGCAGGAAGGCTATGATTAAAACTCTACAATCCCACTCCATTTAGAAATATAGAGTGATGTAACTCCGGGCAAATATAAAGTCGTTTACATGTCTATTTTATACACAACAATAACAATACTATTAATTAATTGTGAGGGAAATGATTGTGATGATTATAATAATGACTATTGCTCCTAATATTCAAATACCCTTCATATTTTTTTAGAAACATTGAAGGCCTTCATTTTGGTTAATAATTTCATGAATAACAATTTTAAACAAGAGTTTTTTTCATTCCGTGGCTTTACTGCAAGACTGTCACTCGGCCGTCAGTGGCTCAAAAATTAATTTAGCATTGCACCTGGGACTGTTTTCCACAAGGTGCAAAGAATCAAATAAAAGAGAGAGAGTGGGAGAGAGAGAAAAAAGGAGAGGGAGGCCAAGGGGAGGACTGTACTATTGTTTCAGCAGGGACTCATGCATCAAACTTCAATTTTCCGGACGATTGAAGTAGTGATTTCCCCCCCCCCCCCCCATCTTGAAGTGAAATACTGAAATACACTTAAGACCTCCAGATTAATTACCATGAAGTGGTCCCACAGACTGTAATATTACTTATCATGGGGCTTCCTGACAAGCCCTCATAAAATAAACAAGTGAAATCTATAAACTTGGGCTGCCTTAACACTCTCTCCTTTCATATATATATATATATATATATATATGTATATATATATATATATATATATATATATATATATATATATATATATATATATATATATAGGATTGATTCAGGATGGGACACACACGTAAAATGAATATAATATATACTATAGTCCCGGGGTATAAACAACTCATTGTCCACTATATCACCTATAGACCATCTTCTTTTACCAATGTTCATCTTATAGTTTTAGTGTAGAGTTGCTTCCTAAATATTCCTTAAATTCAATTATTGAGCGGCATGAGAAGAACATACTGCGACAGGAACTCTTTCGAAGGTATCGCTTTTGCAGGTGCGCCACGGATTAATTGGCTTTCAATTAGGACTTCAAGTTGCAGTATGGAGCCATGCAGTCCTGTACACCGATTGAAGTTTCAAGTCGGGGAAAAAGGGAAACACTATAAAAGCCAGGCTGCACAAAGGGACAGGCCTACTTATCATTTCTTTGAACAAAGGAGGTTAAACGGGAGGCAGCCTTTTGAGTTGCTGTTCGTGACACTCTCTCTTTCTCACATGCATGTTTTCAGCTTCATTAAACCCCTTACAGACAAAAGGAATAAAGAAGCAAAAGGAAGAAAACAAACAAAAGGCTCCCTAACCAGAGTTTGGCATCAATGCCGCAGTCTCAACTCTTTATGGGCTGCCTACTTAACATTAAAAACACTTTCCCCCCCCCAAAAAAAAGAAATCCATTTCTTGTTTTGAAACCCATCTTGGACAGAAGTCAAACAGCAAAAGCGGCGCACAAAAAAGGGCCACTTTCATTGTAATTCATTGACTTGTTCAAAACGGCAGGCAAATAAAAAGGCCAGACATTAATAGCCGCAGATGCCCTCATGAAGGGAGAGTCTATGTAGGCATTATGGCCTTTGTTCGCACTCACTTCAACTGTTTAAAAGGAGGGCTAAGTCAATCCATCAAATTGTCTGAAATTGTGAGGAAATTTCAAAAACCATATGGCCTCCAAACGTTTGCGTCCTTTTTTGTGCGGTGGGACACACTTGTCTCAGTATTGCAGGCAGCGGGGGGGCGGCCCTGCGCCTTTGTGCTCGTCCCATCGGGGAACGCTGCTCATTTGTCCCCACTTTTCATGCTTTACGCTCAAAATTACAGCTCGGACCCGTAGAACAAAAAAAGCCCCTTAAAGGCCTGCAGAAACTGGGCCAAAACTTTGTGTTTTCGTGGCATCTCGGTCTTTATTTGCCGGGCCCAGATTTGTGTTTCTCACATAAATTTTTGGCCCGAATGGAGAAACACGTCTGCGGGTCAAGAAGCCACGATACGCATTTAAGACGTGAAAGGAGATGGGAGATTCCGGGCCACAATATGTTTAGAGCATCCTGGTAGAAAAGGCACAAAGGGATTAAATAGTGCCGCATTATCCGTTTAAACAGACGCCTTTGATGGCTTTATATACCTACTGTTTTTATTAGTCTGCATTCGACTGTTTAGTTAAGAATTACAACGTAAAGGAAATATTCAGGAAAAAAAAGAGCCATTTTTATTCCCATTGTTGCCTATATACATTGCAGTCTGTGCATTAATTGGTTCTCAAATCCTGATTTTTAGAAAGGCACTTACAGGTGTTTCACACATAACAAACGGTATCCCAACAAATTCATCCAAAAATAATAATTAAAAAAACAATGTATATATATATATATATATATATATATATATATATATATATATATATATATATATATATCCTTAAAATCACCGCAATAACAAAGTCATTTTCTCGCCATTCAATGAAATGCATCATCGTATCGAGAGAGGAAGAAAAAAAAAGTCCCAATCTTCATGCACTGCGGCACAAGGTGAAAAGAGGAGGGGAGCCTGCACTAGCTCGCGAAACCCGAACAAAAACAACAACAACAAAAAACATTAAAAAAATAAAATAAAATAATAATAAATAAATAGAATAGTAATCACAAATCAAATCATGCATTTGCATGCAAAACATAATTGGGCGAGGCCCTTTGAAAAGTAATGGAACGGACAGGTGCATGTGTGTGTGTTTGAATAATAATAATACTACTAATAATAATAAGTTAGACGTGTCATTGTTGACCATATTGCTGTGATTGCAAAGACTGTTGGTTCATATCGTGAATTACCACTGCATATTTCTTCTTGTCGTGTATCCATGCTTACGTGTGCCCATATAAAAGTATAATTACATTTTGGTACATGTTCTGAAAAGTGGTACGCAATATAAGCAGTAAGTTCTACAAGTAAGTGGTGGACGGTGTTCGCGCCCGTGGTCTTTTTTTTTTTTTTTTTGCTGTGGTCGCCCGCTTGCACGCATCAGTCGTCCACGTCAATCTCCACGTCCTCGTCCTCCGAGCACTCTTTGCTCGTCGTGTGGTCTGAGAAGGGCGACAGCGGGGAGCGCCTCAGTTTCTGGCCCACGTCGAGCTCCCGCTGCTGGCCTCCCCGCGCCGGGGACTCGACTCGCGGGTGGCCCAGCGTGCCGTTGGCGCATTTCTCCAGGTCGGCCAGTTTGGCCAGCTTGTCCAAGGGCACCTGGCCGATGGCCTTGGCCGACTCCACGTCCGCCTTCATCTCCTCCAGGTCCCGCTTTAGCTTGGCCCTGCGGTTCTGAAACCACGTGATGACCTGCGCGTTGGTCAGGCCGAGCTGCTGGGCGATCTGGTCCCGGTCGGCCGGGGACAAGTACTTCTGGTACAGGAAGCGCTTCTCCAGCTCGTAGATTTGATGGTTGGTGAAGGCCGTGCGGGACTTCCGGCGCTTCTTCGGGGTGGTTCTCTGGCCGAATAGGGTCATGCCGTCCCGGCCTGGAGAAGATGTTAAGAAAACAAAAACAAAACATTCAACGCCATATTCGGAAAATAGATGGCGCTAATTTGATTGGCGCTAATTGTGGCTGCAGTTCGCCGTACTGGGATCTCACGTCTAACATTTGGACTCCACGATGGAGCCGAAATGATTCCAACAGCTTCCGCTATGGCGCAGTGCGCTGCAAACAGCAACCGCAATATTTTGCCGGATTGCACCTCTTTCAGTACCGATCAAAACGGAGCCCCTTCTCCTCTCTTACACCTCATTGGCGCGCGCAGACCGGTGAGTGCATATTCAATCTATCGTCAAGGTGTAAGTAAGGCTCCAAAAAAAGGGGGAAAAAAAGAAGAATAAGCAATCAAACACAATAAAAATGAGATGACTTCAAAAACGACGATGGACTTTGGGGCCAATAGGCTTGCAGAGCTCTCAATGAAAATCAATGGATCCTTTTGCAGCGGTCTCTGAATATTTTTGAGCTGAGCTATCCTTGCGATGATTTTTTTCCCCCGCGATTCCCCGTGTGCGATTTCCTACCTTCTGCCGCCTGTAGCACGCTGACTTCCAGCCCCTTAAAGGTTTTGCTGGCCAGCTCCTCCAGGGCGCACAGCGGCGAGGTTTGGGTGAGCAGAGCCCGGCTGGACAGCGGCAGGCTGGAGGCGCGGTGCTTCTCGTTGGACGAAATGAGATGAGCCGTGCCACAAATGGTGTAACTTCGCTTGGCGGACGGCTTGTTGAGGATGTCCTCGATGCTGAAGGGGGTCAGCGGCTTGTTGGAGTTGGCAGGGGGCGGCAAGTGGTCCAGCGGGCTTCGCCTCCTGTTTTCCCCCGCATCACACTTGGCCACTTCTTTGGATGTCATCACTGGCGGTGAGGTGAGTCGGACTCGGTTGGGGTGGGGGGGCGGGGAGGGGGGGGAAATCAACTCTTGAGTGAGGCTACGCAGGGGAGACGGGTGCGGGGAAAAGTCACATAACAGAGGAAGACGATCGTGGACGATCTTATTCCAAAACGGGATGCCTTCAAAGTGCTCCTGGGTCTGGAGTCCGCTGCAGCGAGAAGAAGAAGAAGAAGAAGAAGAAGAAGAAGAAGAAGAAGAAGCCTCCCTGAAAATGGCGAGCTCCAAACACTTGACGATTACTAACAAGTTATCATTGACTGGTAGCTAATCAATTATTTCCAGTGGCACTTTCGCCCTCTTCCCTTTCACTCTTTGACTATGTTGCAGTCCAGCGCGGAGGTTTTTGCGACTGGGGGAGGGGGGTGGGAGGTGGGCATGGGGGGGGGGGGGGGGGGTCCCCATTAATTAGGATGCATGGCTGGAAGAAGGAGGAGCCCGGCGGAATTATCATGCGTTGTACTCATATCATCTTTGGTCTAATTTAGTCGTGTGGTGACTTACCAGAATAGCTTTGCGGAGTCAATGAGAGGGGATCGGGGGGGGGGGGGGGGGGGGGGGGGGGGGGGTGAAGGAGGGGGCCACAAGGGAGAGGGAGATGAATCACAATCCGTAGCCTATTTAAGCCTTTTTACGCATAAAAGTTCCCTTGCACATGGCGTCACTTTGTTCTTTCATTTTGTATTCTAGACAGATTGGATTATCTCGACGATTGGACACAGGTTTGTTTTAGGTGGCGCACTTAGTCACAAGGATGTTGTGGTTGTTTTTTTTTCCCTCCCTCGACCAAAGCTGGATGATTCTTTCTTTTGTAAAGGTAAAGTGGAGCTGAGCCATATATCAGGTCTGATGATGCTTCCTCTGGGGCGCCAGAGGAGAGCAGCATGCGGCCCTCTCAGCAGCACCAAAGAGCGCTCATAATTCAGGCAAAGGGCTTCTTTTTCCCCCCTTTTACCTTCTTTTTTATTACTTGCAAGAAATACTTCATCTTCTCTCAAATGTCCCCGCGCCGCGGAGGGTTGACATCCAAGGTTTACGAAAGGGAATTTTACCATAGGATCATAAATATCATTTTCTCACATCAAAATAAAAACAAACTGCACGGCATCGCTTTAGTTTCGTTCCATTTAATTGCTAGTGTTTTATATACGTATATATTTACAAAATATGGGGGATATTCAATTTGCAATTCGTCATTATTATATCCTATGTCCAATAGAATTATTATTATTATTCAAATGATTGGTGTAGATTATTATTTTTTTGTATTCTAATATTGCACACAGGGATTTGTTTGGAATTCTTTACTTTATTTTCACTGCTAATATTAAAATGAAGTCTATACAAGAAAACGAAAAAATAAAATAAAAATAATAATCTGCTCGGGTGAGGATAATAGATGCTGCCAGTTTTATTGGCTGCTGCAGGGGGTTGTGTTTTAATTTCAGAGGTAACTGCTTATGTGTTATGTCGGTGAGATGGCACTGCATTTTCTGTCGCTTCACAAATGTGTTTATGCACAAATGTGTTTGGGGTTTATAGTGAGATAAGCTATAATAAATAATACAGATTTTTTTTTTTAATAAGAATGCGTTTCAAATCCTTGTTCGATTATTCCAACCAAATGTAAAAATAATTTTTCATGGCACAAGTCTCACAGAATTTCGATTATAAAACCTATAAATAATATTCAATGAGAATTTGATAACAACATGGGAGCTTAATGCTGTATTAGTCAACGACATACTTATCTAACTGTGATTATTTTAAATAAGAAATGAGTCATTATTTATTGCATAATTACCTAGCGAATGATTCTACTAAAAAAATGTTTGTTGTAAAAGGTAAAACTGTATATATATATATATATATATATATATAAATGCCACGAGCTGCCTGTTAGCTGTCCGTTATCCAGGGACTTTATAGCTATTAGACTATTAATGCAGGAGACAACAACATTCTCTCTCAATTCCTGACACTGACTATTTTGTGTCAATCACATTCTTTTGGTTCTTTTTCGGAGACTTGTTTTCAATTTAAGCTGATGCTTGTCATCTAGTATGTCCATAGCATTTCCCAGTGTTTCTGCAGTCTGCACATTTTGCCTCTTCCCAACCAGGTGTTGATTTAAGCCGTCCACACTGTAGTCTGTTAGCTCCAAGCTCCATCCTGCTATATGTTAGTGACCTCATGCGAGGAGACGCAGCACCCACTGCAGGCTTAGGCGGCTGTTAGTTGACAGCTGCAGGGGGAACAAGCCACATTGTAGCCATTTTGTGAGACCGCAAAGTTGGGTGTCAAATCTCCGCTCTCCTAAAGGCCCCTTTAACTCCCAGCACACCATATATAGAGACCAAGAAATAGAGACAGAGTGATACCGCGGCTTGTGTCTCTCTGTATAAAACATGTACTGTATAAATCACACGTCATTACCAGAGGGTCACTCTCTGAGGCGCACCAGTGGGCGCTTTCTTCGCAAGGGCCGCTTTGATTGGAGGAGAGTGGATTTATCTGGGAGTCGGCTCTGCGGAGAGGCAGCCATATTTTATGTGCAGACTCGAGATGTAATAACAGGCTCCTGACAAATCCCTGACGGCCCGCCTTTTCCTGCCTTGCAGTACAGTGGCAGTGCTGCTGGAACCTCACAAGTCCATGCAATCCTAATGGAAGAGCACTGCGCCTCTCAGCTGGATGCTGTTGTGACCTTTACAACGGCCTTGTCCAAGGTCAATTTACTCAAATCCCTCAACCCACTTTCTCATGTATTTCTAATGGTGTCTAGACGTGCAGGTGCTTTTTTTCCACCTCTAACACTTCACATTCTTATCAAGCCTGATTAGAGTGGCAACACTTCGGCTTTGTTTCCCCCAATCTAACAATGACAAGCAACAAATGTATCTTATTCCTTTCTTATAAAGCACTGTATTCTTGCAGTTATCTATACTATTTGGGAAAATGATCACTGGATGACAAATGTCAAACGTATCTCCATGGGATACGCTATAATTTTTTGACAGTACTGCACATGAATAAACTATTACAAGTATCTCCAAACAGACTATATGGTTGTGTTCAGCAACATTTCCTTTAAATGTCGATACCATATTAACTCCTGGCAAAGGTCTTTAAATAACTAACATAAATTTACCTGTAAAACGTATCATTGAACCTTTTTTATGGTTAAAACCCCTGTATTTCCAGTGGACAATAAAACATTATATTGATATCTTACCATTTATTGGTTCGAAAATTGGGGTCAGAGATGGATCGAAAAAAATCCTTTGATTAAATTATTGCTATATATATATATATATATATATATATATCAATACATGTTCGGAATTAATTAAAAATATACTAGGTACACATGCATGAAAATGATCTAAACAATAACAAAAAAGACAAGATGGACATAAAATAAAATAAAGTTAAGATATACATTTTCGAAAGGGCTTCGGAAAAAATAATATCAGATTTTCTCCTATACCCCTTTCTAGTATTTATATAATAATAATAATAAAAATAGATATGTATATACCCAGTAGTATTATCATTTACTCAGTAGCATTTATATATATTTATATTGTTTATATATAAACAATATCGGTAGCATACAGCATGCCGATGACATATATGACAGATGACATTTTTGGGAAACAAGCAAAAATACAACAAATTCAACAAAAAAGACAAAGTTGCCTCGATTCAACCTTTGCATATTTCCATGACACAGAAATAAAACAAAGACAAAAACCATTTTTAGCAAGCATATTGCATTGGTATATTTTATTGATATTGTGACAGTAAGTTAAAAATGACTATAGGCAATTATGCTATTAGGCTAATGATATATATCATGTGTCTACTTTTTAAAGATTCTTTCACTAAACAGAGTCATCGTAATCTGAAATGAAATTGATCTGATTTCTTTCAAAAGCCCTGAAAGGCGGTTGAATGGCTAAACAGGGACATAAAATGCAGCTGAACACAACAGTCAATAAATTACAAGTCGGGACATTTTCCCTCAATGTGAGGAAAAGCACAAACAGGTGCACAGACTCCCAAGAAATACAAGAAGCACAGACGTTGTCCCATGGGGAGTGCATAATGCAGTGTTACTCCCTCTTTAAAGAAAGCTTTTCATGGCTCTCTGGATGGAGGACAAGGTCACTGTTGTGGATTTTGCTGAGATTGCTTCACTCAATAGATATTTAACAATAATGTTTAGACACGTCCAACAGAATGTGAACGAAGCATACTGTATACTGGTGGGTGACTTCTCCCTGTCAGCCCTGCCAGGCGGTAACAGCATGTCCGACCATACTGGTGTGGTTTGGGGCCTGCTGTACGCTTGCTGTCAGTGTAGCATGAACATGAACAAGCATTCCGAATTCAGAGAAAACTGTGATTTGATCTGGCCATCAATATGGAATGTTTTGACTTGTCGAGCCTCATTTTCTATTCTTATGCCCTTATTTTAAATACATAACAATAGTGTATTTCTGCAGACTGATTCTTTTATTGCGTTTACCATTACAATCTAATGAGACGTAGTAGACCTGCATCAAACCTTAACAGAAAACTGTCCGATTATGTTTATTATTGTAACTGTAGTTTGCAGTGATGTAGAACTGAACTGCCCTCAAGAGATGTTTCTAACATTTCTGTCATTGTAGTTACTTACAAAGGGCAAAACAAACATTTCAATATGATGCAGTGCAGCTCAACACAGACACTGACAGAGAAGTATTCATTTAATTATATTCATTATCATGAACCTATCTTTGTAAAGGCAAAGTTTTGGTGCCACTTTACAATAAAGTAAAGACACCCTGATTCATGTGACTTTACATTGGTTGTTACCATAGCTAACTGTTCTTTAAAGTATTAATCAATGGTTATTACCTAAGAACAGCAAGAGTGACATTTTGCATTCTAATTAAGCACATTTGGCTTGACTGCTATGCCTTAAAAATAGTGCTCACTATTTACACTGATTTAACATTAAACCATTTATAGTAAGCCTCTCCTTTTCTCGTTAGAAATAGTAGAAGTTCACAGCGATGGTAGGATTACAGATAAAAACAAAGATTAGAGAAGAAAACCTCTAAAGTGTGTCAGTCGCTTAAATTTGCCAAAATGAGTCAACACATATTGTTGTTAAAGGATCAAACGTCTTAAAATTATTCATCAATGATTTGCAATCAGTCTATGATTTCATCATTAGCCTTGTAATAAATCCGTTATGAATACCCTTATTGTAATTTGGTTACTCTGGATCTAATGAGATTCAAGTGTACCTAATAATCTGGCTGGCAAGTGCAGCTAGCATTCTTCCTATTTAGTTTTCCGCATTTGACTACTCACAAATGAATGCTATCCTGCAGCAGCAGCAGCAGCAGCAGCATGAGCAGTGCATCATTTCAATATTTTTTTCTTTCTCTTCTGCACTTGACCATAAAGCACAGTAAGCTGTAGTGCTGCAGGATTGTGTTATTTGAGATGGCCCGGATGCTAAAGATTATTCCCTGCCTTTGCTAATAAAAACTGCAAGAAGAGAACTGACTAAAGACTTGCAAAGTAGAATAAAAATGCCTTGAGGTGAAAAGCAGGAAAACTAATTTGCCGTAATAATGGAAGGAAAATTAGAGCTGTATTTTCTAAATGTAACTATTCTGTATATGTGCCTAGATTAAAAAAAAAACATATATAACCCATTGTAAATTATTGTTCATGGTAAGCCTTTGTTACCTACCTGCAGCACCTGTTGTATTAATTTTGGCTTCTTTTTTTTCACCTGGTATACAATATATACGTCGAGTGCCTCTTCGAACTAAACTGCAGCTTCTGTAATTCAAACATGAATTCCAAAAAAGGGCCACTCTAATTACATGAAGTAGGTTTGCTTTGAGATCATTCAAAGCCCATTTGGGCTTTTCCAATATGGCCGCATGGGAACAAACGCTGAAAGGTCAGCTGTTCTTTCTGTGGGGGCCAGAATTTGGGTCCTCCTTCTCCCCATCACTCGCTGTTCCTCATTTTCTCCACCCTTTGACACTTGTGTTCCCGTTGTTTCTCTTCTTTCAGTCACACGCACACATAAATACAAACAAACACCGAGAGGTGGCCCCTGTCTTTCAATTAGCCTCTTACAAGCCTGGCGTCTGGCGAGTTGGGCCCGGAGCAGATGCTGTTGCGGAAAGGCCGATCATCTGCAGCCTGAAGACTGTATTGAATAGTCATTAGGGTGGAGCTGAGTATTCACGAGAAGCGCCTTTGTGTGGACCGGGATGCTGCTGCTGATATGTGTATTCTGTGCTTCTCTGTGGGACTTCTTAAAATAAAAAAAGAAAATAATGAATGAATCCCACTGTATGGCTTCCTTCGTGTTGACTATTGGTGATTGTGAGTTACGTAACTTTGATCAGAGGTGGCAAGAGGACGACGCCCACCAAATGGGAAGAGGAGCCACGAGCCAGACTGTCGCATTTGTGTATGATTTGTCGGCTCTCAGTGGGTCCGTTCATAAAGCACCTGGCAACCCTGCACAGAGGAATATGGTGGCTGCCATGACCATACAGCAACACTCACACAACCATATGCCCCCATTGTGATTCCAATCAGTTTGGACAACATTCACTTTCCCCTCCTTTCACTGAACACTATCAATACAAACCCCATGTGGAGGGCGCTGGGTCAAGAGGGACACTCTACAAAGTGGTTGCTGACACACACACACACACACACACACACACACACACACACAAATGTATTCATAGACACACACAGCACTGCCTCTCTCAGTTCCTCCTCCCCCATTTCTGTGGAACCCCTGTGGGCTTGACTGAGGAAATGTGAATTAGCTTCATCAATGCAGAGGTTAACATTGCGCAAAGATGATGTTGACCTCTCGTTGTATTCTAGGTTTGATGTCTTTCTTAGGGCCAAATGCTTATGAATAAAAATGGCAAGGGGAGAGGTTGACAAAGGGATTTGTCTGACTAATACCAAAGGAAACCCCCTCAGGGAAAGCCTGGTTAAGCCCACCACTATTGACCCCCCCCCCCCTCCCCCCCTGCAGTATTATCAATCATGGCATGGCTCGCACAGCGCCGTTATTGTTTTTACTATAATCGTGTCAAGACAGCTTTCATTTGTCTCTAATGAAGTGTTGTCATTCATCATGCTAATCTAGCGACAACATAAATATTACAGCCTTAAATATAAAACAGGTCAAATATGAATGTTGTCAAGATGAATCGATGAGATAGTAAACTATTTTACTTGACTAAATCCATATAAAAATACCAAGCCAAATAAAAACTATATCCATACTTTATATTATAGTAGTGTCACCACCCATATTTTTTGATCATTTGTAGCAGAACAACAATATTTTGACTTCAAACTGTTTATCATCACACATTAAATTATTTCCGAACTGGAATATGAACACACACACGCACACACACACAACTACACACACACAAACACAGACGCACACACACAGACACAAACACACGCACACACAAGATTTAATGAGATTCAGTATACAGGAAGAAGCTATTTCAAAAAAGTAAATAATATTTAAGAGATAATGATGTTTGAAACAAAAGTCTTCATTGACACTGTCAGAGATTTTTTTGATTGATCATTTGATTGAATATTTATAAGGGAAGCATGGCGGGCTAGTGGTTAACGTGTCTTCCTTACAGTTGAGAGGTTTCTGGTTTTGAATCTTGGCTTAGGCAACATGCATTTTGCATGTTCTCACCTTTTCTACGGCTTCCCCACACATTCCAAAAAAAACACGCATGTGAACTGAAAATTCAAAATTGTCCGTTGGTGCGAAAGTGAGTTTGAATGGTTGTTTATACAGAATGTGTCCTGTGACCAGTTCAGGCTGTACTGTGCCGTCCGTCAACTTGCCTGTGACCCTCATAAGGACGAGTCGTTTCGAAAATGGATGGATGAATGTTTACTAATTTGGGCTTGTAGTGGTGTAGAAATGCACTGCATCATACTGAGAGGTAGTGGTGGGAAATGAACATCAAAACATATAAAAGAATAAAACATTCTAAAATAAATACATGAAAATTAGATATTATATGTTTAATATGTTTGATGCAATTCTTGTAATTGGAACAGATTGTGCAGGTATTCTTAATGAAGTGTTCAGTGAGTGTAAATGCATAAACTGCTTTTATTCTCCATAGTGAACTGATACTAGTTCAAATAGCACTTCAGTTCAGCAAAGTGCATGGCTGACTCAACAGAATCAACATTAATGTTATAGCCAATTCAAAAAGGATTTGATGGCATCATCCATAAGCGTGTCCGTGGTAATGACAATTAGGGCTAACATAAACTAGAGAAAACCTCAGGCTAGAAGGGTGAGTCGGGTTCTCAACCTTTAACCTTAATATAATTGAAAAACATTTCCACATTTCTCAGAAGTGCAGACTAGTAGCTTTTTTTTTTTTTATATCCACAAGAATTATAATGTTACACTGACATTAAACCAACATGTAAATATTCAAGGTAAAGTTGCTTTTCGTGATATCAGCTTTGTGTTTTTATTTTTGAAAACTTTGTAAATGGAAACACCAAAAGTGAAATACTACACTCTGACATACATTACATGCTTTGCTGGTGTGATTTTTCTTAAGTGTCTTGTTACTTACAATATCATACTCTTCCTCCAAAGAACCTTTGTCCCAATATATGACATAGCTATTGAGGGTAATTAAGACCAAAACTTGGTATTACACAGCGCCTGTTGTGCATAAGCAAAATCGACCATTTTAATTGCAAAGGATCTATTAGCTTGGGCTTTATCTAGCATGAAAAATGAAATTTCTCCTCTTAATACTGAGGTAGGGCAAAGTCCATAGAAAATAACACAGCCATTTATTATACTAACAGTCCTCTTTAAAATTGAATGGTAATGAGACACAACAGCTATTTACTTTGCTTTAATGCTGGTAGCTCGAAAAGACACCCCCATTTACACCCTACTGCTGCCCCAAGCCTTTTAAATCTCCTGACTTGTTACACTGCAAAATATAACTGCATTAAAAATGTAAGAGATACAATTCTAGTCCGAATATATTCACCTCATGCTGATTATCCAACTAATCAGTGGAACGCTGCATCTGTTTTTGAATGCTTCTGTATGCACTGTCATTTTTGTTTGGGTCAAACATTGAAAAAAAGCAGCAACTTCATCGGTCAGTCATCGTTTTCGGTCTCATCCTCGCTTGTCGCCTCTTTCCAAGCCCTCTCCGTTTTTCACAGCGAGCTCAATAAGCCAAGCGTCTCCCTCTCTCCAATGGAAGCGCGTGGCCTGGAGGAGGACGGCCGCCATTCATCCACATCTCTGCCTGTTCCTGCCGTTTAAGCCCGAGCAGGCTCGACTAATGCCCCTTCCTCACTCCTGTCGCGCTACTCTATAGGCTTTGTTCCAGGCACCTCCTTTACTTCGCGAGCTATCCATCTTTTTCATATTTTCACCTCCCAATTCTCCCCATTCTTCCTTCTCTTCCCCTTCATTTCTTGGTCCCCCATTTTTTTGTTTTCTGCTCCCCCCTTTCCTTTCCTTTCCTTTCCTTTCCTGTACCTTTTTTTACCCTTCCCGTCTCTCCTTAGTAATTTCTCCCTCCTTCCCCTTTAGAAAAGCGCCTTAGACGAGAAGTCGGTGGCGTTGAGCCGAGGAGGACACACTCCACTTAGATAAATATCCCCATCGCTCTGAGCAGAGCCAGGGAGATTTATTCTTCCGCCGAGCTGGCAGAAAATTGACTTGTTTCATGGGGGCAGGCTAGTGACGCATTGCTATGAGAGGCAAAGAGGCAGGAGGGAGAGAGGGAAGGAGAGATAAAGAATGATAAAGAGCTCACAGAGAGCGGGAAGGAGGGAATGCAAGAGAAATGAGTGGAAAGGGGAGAAAGAGTAAAGCGATTTAGGGAGTGCGGAGGGAGAAAAACGATAAAAAGAGATGCGAGAGAGTGATGTCCCTCCCCTTGTACCAGAGGATAAAGCCAGTGGGGTGGTGAAACAGTGATGAGGGAAATTGTACAGTTGACATTTATATAAGAGGATATTGATGAAGCAGAGACAATAGCAAACTCAGTCCACTCCTCCTCGTCCCTTTTTGCCTTTTCGTCCTCGTTTAATACTTCTCGTTCTTCTTTGCCTTCAACTCTCTCTGTTTTTGCACTGACATAATGTACTTATTGGCCACTATATCCTCATTGGGAGAGAAGGGGCACAACCTTGGGTGATTTAAGATTATAGCCGCCCATGCATCAACGTGATAATCTCTTATTTTCTGCCTCCTGCACCGCATACTGTATATGCTGCAGCTGCATCGCCCCTAAACAAACTATTGTGTTCCCAGTGCTTCATATTGCCGCCATGCTAACACAGCAAACAGCAAGGAGACTTATGCTACCTCCCCTCGGCTTTTCCAAAGGGGTGCAGTGAATGAAAGTGTATGAGGGAGTGTATCTGTGTGTATGTGTGCGTGTGCGCAATGTGTATGAGTGTATGTGTTCTGGGAGCGATGGAGCGTGCAAGATTTCTGCTTGTATCAGCACCTGAGCTGCATCGAGAGGGAAGTATACAGTGGAGAAAGATGGGGGAAGTGTTTGTGTGTGTGTGTGATGTGTGTGTGTGTGTATGTGTGTGTCTGTGTGTGTGATGTGTATTACAGAGCGAGAGAGAGGGTTGAGGTTGGCTAATAGGAAGCAAAGTACAATTTAGTCGCACCAAAGCTCAAGGCTCGTGTCAATCTTGGGTATCGACCCAGGATGATAATTTGAATTGGGAATTAAGTCACCAATCAATGGTTACACTCATACAGATTCAGTGGATTGTCAAAAGAGCGCCCAATCATTTGACTGTGCGGTTGCACGATCATACATGCATTGCTCCGGGTGCGCCGCATTAAGGCCTTTACCAAAATAGCCTTCTCAAGGGCCATAAACAAGGAGTCAAAATTAAAACAACTAATATGATTTCAATGTGTTCTGTTTTTAGCTCAGTCAATTTACCACCATAGTTGGAGGTAACACCCAGCATTAAGCCATTTTCCATCTTTGCTACTGACAAAATGTTAGCATGGATAAACTATCACATACTGAGTACTCTGTATAAGTATTTACTGATTTTTACCTGCGGCACGATGGACGACTGGTTAGCACATCTGCCTCACAGTTCTGAGGACTGGGGTTCAAATTCCGGCTCCGCCTGTGTGGAGTTTGCATGTTCTCCCCGTGCCTGCGTGGATTTTCTCCGGGTACTCCGGTTTCCTCCCACATCCCAAAAACACGTGTGGTAGGTCAATTGAAGACTCTAAATTGTGAGTGCGAATGGTTGTTTGTTTATATGTGCCCTGTCATTGGCTGGCAACCAGTTCAGGGTGGATACCGCCTCTTGCCCGAAGATAGCTGGGATAGGCTCCAGCACACCCGCGACCCTAGTGAAGATAAGCGCAACGGAAGATGAATGAATGAATGAATGATTTGTATTTGATTTGCATTAGTGACCCCAAGTTTTGTACCCACTGCATAATTTCCACACTCAAATACGAATAAACTTGTGTACCTAAATAAGGTGAATTACTATCCCTCAAGGTAACCTTTTTCATTGGCAATAGAAATAAAGGTGTATTCCAACAAATTTAGAAGGTATTACCTCTGTCACAAGGTGGGTCGGTCGCGGTGGAGTGGAGGCAAAGACGGCAGGTGGACCCAAGAGCAAAAGGCAAGCAGATGCTTCATACAAGCAGGAACAAATAAACCAAATGAGTCTTAAACCAGATGCTATATAGAAAGGAAAAACAAGGGACAGACACGCCACCATAGACGAAAGGACCTACTGCCCAGGACATTCGACAATGATTGGTGAAAGAGTGAACAGAAACCCTGAACAAAATACAAATAGACTGACAAGGAAATGAGGCACACATTGACTAGACATGAACGAATGGAGAAAGCCGATTCGTTGATAAAAGGGGACCAGACTTGGTAAAAGATGACGACCAGACAGGATCACGGGAACACAAAACCAGAAAAACCCAAACTAAGACCAAAAGTTATGATCCTTTCAAGAGTCAAGACAAAAGTGCGGCAGTTTTAGCCACCACAGCAGCTGCGGGGCAATGAGCAGCCATTGTGCTGGTAAAGGTCGGCGTGGAGTCGGTACAGGGGTCTTGAGCTGCCGCGGAGCAGGAACTGGGGCTGCATCAGCCTTAACAGACGGCTGCCATAAAGGTACAAGGACACTAGAAACAAGGGGCGCAGAGTTTGCAGGCACTCAAGAAGGAGCAGGTAGAGAGACTTGCACAGTGGGGTGCTGAAGTGGCAGACATGGGACCTTGAGCTTCTCTGTTACACGCAGGCATACAGTGCTCGGAAGAAGAAAAACGTGACAAAAACTGACAGGGACTAGATTAACCACACTGGGAGAAACAAAAACCTATAGCACAGGCATGTATGTACACAGACATTACAATATGTACAGTATTTTATATACATTTTGTGCTGGCAAATGTTTTCTCGTGTTCAAAAACATTTACAATGTTTGTAAAAAGTGTGTTTTAATAAGTTCAAATGTCTTTTTAATAGGTTTAAATGGGAGGGGTAAAACATTTATGGAAAAAAGTTGTTTATATGGTCTCTCCATATCACAAATTTTCACCTTTTGCAAATCTCCATTTAATTATGGGTGTCTTCACACAAACGGATTAACATAAATATGCATAGTGCACTCTTACACACACTCAGTTTGTCCTTCTTGGAGGTCTCATATTTGTTTAAAATGACACTTGTTTTTTGTGCTAGTGTGGTTCCAATGTTAGGATCAGCGTTACATGCACCACAAGAGCAGGAAAAGCATCTGAACTATTGCTTAAATATAGTTAAAAGTTTGAAATTGTTTACACTTTTATATTATTGTCTCCAAGAAAGTGTTAGGCATCCCAAATGTTCTATATCGTTTCTCGTAGGTGGCATAAATGTTTCTGTCTTGAGTTTCAAATAATAACTGTGTGGAGAGAATGTGAACATTTTAATTTCATTATGAGTTGGTTATTGTTCCATTTAGAGGATGTGGTGTAATGTGGTTTGATATCAAGCACTAACAATCGCTCATAATATATCCCAATCGTATAACACCCCTGAAGAAACAATTTAAAAACACGTCAGCTTTAAAAGACTTCAGGTTTTCTTGAAGCTCTGAGCGGTGTATGTGTGTGCATGTGCGTGCGTGCGTGTGTGTAATTGCCACATCAAGGACTATTTGGTCTTGCAGCCTTGGCAAATGTGAGTGGCAGCCGTGTTGAGAGGCAGCATGACCGTAACTCAATCAGAGCTGAAGTCGTGACACCTTAACCCTGCGTAGCAGGAAACGGACTGACTCCAGCACTCGGTTAATGCCTCCACTAACGGCCGTGACCGCACTACGCTCATATCCCACCTCAAGAAAATAAAAAAAGTCACTTCACCGCTCGTGCATCACAAGTAAGAAATAAGCCTGTTTTTGAGTGATTCATCGCAAATTGTCTGCTCTGGATGACAGAGTTCACAGGTTACCGACTCTCAGATTACAGGTTCATCAAGGGAATTAATGATGCTTCGGCAGCAGCTGGATTAAGGGAGTATCTGCTTTCCCTCCAGCCATGCTTTGCAACAAGTTCTCTGGAAACACCCTGTAGAAACCGTGATTATTTTAAGTGACCTGAAAGTGAAAAAAAAAGAAAATGATCCTCGGTTGTGATTTTTCTGAGCCTAAAGGTTGGCCTTAGGTTAGGTCGGTAACACTTGTAGATGTTTGGATAAGGGAATTGAGATAATCTTATTATGTGGAGTTCATCCCTGACTAAATTTTGAAAGTTGGATTTGTTTCATCAGCTGCTCCCAGGAACCACACAGCTTGTTGTTCTGCTCAGAAACACCTGCACAGTATTTATGTGTGTTTGTGCGCATGTGCTTTTGTCATGCCAAACATAGAGCTTTCAAACAGAACAATAATTGGAATGGTCACTGTGTGTGGCATATAGTTTCAGTAATCAGTCAGTCAAAATCATAATCCCGGTTTGCTGAGTTAATAAATTACCCACTATATTGGTGAACCGAAAGGTTCCGCTTTTCTTGGACTATAGGATCACTTTGCCCCCTGTAGAGAGCGGTGTGATTAATTCATCAATTCATTTGTTAAAGTTTATTTGTAATTAGAGCTGAATTTGTTTGGTAATTACAATGGCAGTGGCAGTCTTTATCACCTCATCCAAAATTATTTACATTCTCTCACCAGTAATGAATGTGATGTACAGTGGATATAAAAACTCTACACACCCCTTCTAAACACTTTTCCACTATTAATGTGACCTGTAACTTGTACATCTCAATTGGATTTTGAAATACAAATTAATAATTGAGAGGGGAACTAAAAATAAACAGCTGAAATAATGTATGTAGTTGCACAACTGTGCACACCCTCTTATAAGAAGGACGTGACTGTGTTCAGAGTTAACCAATCACATTTAAAATCATGTTAAATGGGAGCGTTACATTTACTCAATTAACATTTTGGAAAAAATTCACTTGTCAGAGTAGTTTTAATGAAGCATACTGTTTACTTTTACTCAAGTATTTATGTTTGGAAGAAACTGTACTTTTACTCTGTTACAATAGTTTACATGGCACTTACTGCTTTCATTTATCAATAATGGCGTGCATGATCTATTTTTAGACTTCAGTTTTCGACTTCTGCATTGGGCACCGTTGATCCAATACACCGTGATTACCACAGTGATGTTTGACTCAAGTTCACCAATCAAACAACACAAGAAAGTCACATGTCCGCACGCAAAGTCTTCTATTGGGCTTTGCGGGCCAATCAAAGTGAGTCGTGACATCTGCGCGCGACTCGTTTTTACATTACAGACTACGAAAAACAACAGCTTTAACGTGGACACTTCAGCCCACTTGTAACTTGAGAAAACACTTTGCGGTAAGTTGCAGATTTTGTTGTTGTTGTTTTGGCTGTGCATATGGCAAAATTAGTCCTATTTTATGGTCACAAGTAACTGTAAAACATGCATCTTCTCTGGTATGTTCTGTTCTCTCTCTGGTACATTCTGTTCTCTCTCTCTCTCTCTCTCTCTCTCTGATAAATCAGTTGAGTTGTACATAGCAGAAAGTCTAAAGGCTTTTGTGCTAAGACTGAGTGCAATTTCCAACTGTTCATCATTTCCTTCACCTTGACTAAGGCCCCAGTTCAACTGAAGAAAAACAGCCCCAAAGCATGATGCCGCCAGCACCATGCTTCCACATTGTTACGGTGTTCTCTTGGGGATGAGCAGGGTTGTGCTAGCACCAAACATACCTTTTGGAATTATGGCCAAAATGTTCAACCTTGGTTTCATCAGACCATGACACTTTTTCCCACGTGTTTGGCAGATGTGATTATTTACAGTACTCTGCTCTTTTTCATCCCCACAAAGTCATGTTTGGTGCAATTTATAGCTTAATAATCAGGACACAATGAATGAGAAATATTTTAGAGGCTCTATATATCAGATTAACGTCTATAGAATTTCTTGTCAATTGAAATTGTGATTGGCTTTCAACTCACAGACCCCTTATGAACCACTCTTTGATTTTAGAAACCTATTATTACTTACGTATTATTAATTAAATTAAGGGAAGTATAAAATGGAGTGGTTTTGTTGAAGTTTTTTTTTACTAATAAACTCTCAGAACAAAGCTAAAACCACAACATTCTCAGGCTCACTCTGAAGCACTAGCATTAAAGAAAGATTGCAATGATGCAAAAGTTGCATGTAAAAATAGATAATGGAGCCTTGAAGTGGATACATCTGGTAGAACAGGTGCGAGAGCAGCCCATTCTGATCTCTTCTCCCTCTGAGTCTGAAATCGTGACAGGGGACAAGGTCGTTCCAAAGGGCCGAAAATGTTGATCCCGCTCATAAACTCCAGGGTGCCCCAGATAAAAAGAAAATGTAAGAAATTCACGTGTGGAAGTGATGGAGAAGTCTGGAATGCGGTGCGATTGACTTCTATGTGCTATTTCGGTCCACTGTCACTTTTTAGTGGACGCCGATGGAATGATTGTGCATGCGATGTTTTGAATTGAATTACACGCTGCAGCAGCTTAGAGGAAATGCTGAGAAATGTGAAGCGGTGCAGGCGTGCAATCTCATGAACATTACTCCACACCAATGTGCTTCCTGATACTCTATGTTTATTATGCAGGCCTGTTTGGGAGAGGGCTTAGTAGCTGGTCAGAGGTTACGGCGCTGGGATTTCATGGCTAGCGCAAAGATGGCCCCACTTGTGAGAGAGCGTGGCCTCGGAGAGGTGCAAACCAAATGCAACCTCACACTGGACAAACAGAGCAAACAGATGGAGAAAGAAATATATCTAACACAAAAGACAAACAAAACAATGTGTGAGTTTTGTCATTGTATAATGGAAACATGAGGCAGAGGACTGAATTTGATTTTCATATTAAATTGATCGTGTTTCCATGACCCGAAGATATTAGTAAAGATACGTTTGCTTGTTAGCTGCCACATTCACTCAATCGAGGCATATACTGTACACATTGTTCCTTGCATATCATTTTTATTTATTTAGAAAATTTGTGAAATTCGGGTAATGGGAGTGTTTCACAGGATGGCTTGAATGAGCCGAACACGTAGAAATTGAATCGGTTGAGAAATGTTGACGCAGGAGTCAAAGATGTAGAATATGTCCTAATTTGGACATTTTGTTGGTCACAAAGTGGAAACATTTGGTGAAAATGGTGAAATCTTTGGTGGGTGGGAATTTTGGGAATGTTGAAAATCCATCCCAAGGGGAATTGAATGAGCTGAACATTTAGAATTTTGAAGGGGAACGACGTGAATGTGTTTTGTTGAATGTGCCATTGGAAATGAATGGGCCTTTTTTTTGCCGCAAAAAATGTAATTGTGGGAAATGTGAAAATGTTGCGGCTCAGATGAGTCATGCCACGCGAGGCGTGAATTTTTCGAACATGTTGAAATTGGAACGGAGTGAAGGAAAAGCCCGTCAAATAATAATCATAAAATAGAAAAATAATAAGGATAAAAATAAAGAACAGAATAACACGTGTGAATGCATTCACAGAATAACGGTGCCCCAATTCTCTGGCTGAGTTGAAAACAATGCGATCACCCAGACAAACATCGGTGAAGGCAATTGTCGTGCTCCTCTTGTTGAAACAATCCATGATTGTCCATGTTATAATATGGCTGATGGATCGTGAATGACTGATTGTGGCGGTTAACATAAAACATATCTTTAGTGATGGTCGTTACCACCCGAGCAATTAAATATTCAAATCAAATCCAGTAACCTTTGGTATTTTTGATCTTGGACTTAAATTGAAATGTGAAAAATCTGTCATTTGTTTTTTGTTGTTATTGTTTTTGTGTGTGTGTTGGATTAAAAAAAGCAATAACAAAATAATCCGTCTATTTGTAGTTTTTGGGGGGTTTTGGTTGCTTATTGAAAATGGAATGAATGAATGATACATGCATTAGAGAAACTATGTTGTTGTGTGTTGTCTTTTATCAAGAAAACAGCAACCATAAAGTGCCTGGCTGTGAAGAAAATAAATACACAAATATTATTTACTGCCCATCAGTACTGTCCTCCAGATTTACATCTTTTTGTTTTAGCTGTCCATTTGTCTGTTGGTAAACATAATTTAGTATCAGTATAAATTACAAATGGAAGCCTGATTCGTGCAATAGATTTTTCTTCCGACTCCACCGACGTTAATGTCCCTCTTCACCACCATTTGGCGGAATAAATCTCTGTTTTGCTCTTTTTGCCTTGAATCATTGGGATATTGAATTACTCCCCTGCTTGCACACATAGAGGCATTGTGCATTACATTGACTGATAAGCTGTCAGCGGCAGTTTAACTTAGAGACATTCAAAGGGTAATACAACGGTTGAGGATAAACTAACCGCAGTGCCCCCTTAGAGAAAGCGATGACGCTGTCACAATGAAAAATATGACGGGGGCATTTCATATAACATGCGGCATCTGGCATCAGAAAATAAAGGAAAACACTTCTGAACAACGTTTAGTTTATGGCGCTTTTCATAAGGGGCGACAGTTTTACCCTTGAACATGAGGGAATGCTTGAATCATAGCAGCAAAGGAGGAGAAAAGGCACTGACACATGTAAGCTTCTGTGTTGACTCTGGGGGGGATCTCATTTCTTTTTCAAATCACAAAATATTAATATGTAAGTTATTAACAAAAACACAATGCATTTGTTTTTGTTGTTGAACCGGTATATTTCCAGCGTGTGTCTTGTGACTTGAGATGGATCAGTCTTGTGTTTTCCCTCGTCATACCGTATTAGGAGCAGCTAAAGGGCCTTTTCATGCTACAATCTGGGAACAACCATTAACACTTGGAGCTGAACCAATGGGAGCCATCAGTCTCTCAATCGTCTTAGCTGGCATGAGCGCGGCCCGATCCATCATGGCGCGTTTGGCTTGTGGTTCTGAATGCCACGTTGCTTCAGGGTGGTCTGTCCAATTCAACATCTGCATGCGAGACTCTGACTGGAGCAGCTGTATATGGGTGCGTGTGTGTCTGTGTGTGTGTGTGTGCATATATTGTGTGTTCAATAGTAACATCAGTGCAAACGTTTTATGACTTCAAATCTTGTTTGTACGGATTTGAAGAGTTCTGGTCTCTCGCTCCAAAAATGTGTAAACATCTGGCAACAACTGGCGAACATTTTTCAAAGTTACACTCAACCGAAACTATCGCATACCTCATGGTTGTTAAGATGACCTTATTGTCACAAAAGAATTAAAAATCACATCATAAATGAACGAGGAAACATTTTGTCTTGTGTCCAATTGTTTATAACTATGATTGTACCTTTTATGAAAAGTTTATACATTGATGTTATGATTCTGATGTTATACATTATTATAAGTAATTTAAATAAGTGTGACCATATTCTAGTCAAAGAGTGAGTCTTTAGCGCTATACATATAATAGTATAGAATACAGAATAGAATGGAATACTGTAAGACTTTTTTTTTCTTCCCTCAATGGGGCCTTCCGTTTTAACCATATGGATAGCAGTGCCACACAAAAGGAATAAGCGAACAAATGTTTGTACATATTTACAACATAAGGCAATAGTAGCAGTGAGGTGGTAATTAGAGTAAATACTTGAAGCAGTAGCTACAGTAGCAGTAGCTCTGTGATATATAATTGTGCTCTATTACATTTTACAATAGCGTTCACTTTTGCCCAACAAAAGGTTACAGCTAATGGTGACCACAGGATTAGAGATTTTAATTACGTATAAAGTGTGCTTGGATTTTCCAATTTATGAGCCTCCACTTATTGTTTATTGACAACAGTTTGTTAGGGATTTACAAATAACTTATATTTCCATTAATAACTGATTGACAAATGATTTATAAAACTCCTATATAAAGGGAAAGAAAATGTAATCTTTTAAATATTGCCATAAAGAAAGAATCTGGTATCTTTTAAATCTGAAACCGTAGCGTGACAAAACGCCAACTAGAGCAAAAGTAATAAAAACGTGATATCGCCGAGGACTGCCACTGAGAGAGCGGACATAAACAAGACAGATGTCCATCCCCTTGAATATAACACAAAGACCGAGCAGGAGAAAGTAAAACACCTCATTGTAATGAAATGCATTTACTGTCTGGAAATCAGGCAGCGCAAATGTCAAAAGAGTGGCAGAATGAGGAGGTCTGATATCCAATCCATTTCCTGTGAAAGTGGCGGTGTAGAGGACATCAAAGAGAGTTAGAGGGGATTTAGCGAAAGCTGTTGGGGTGGCAAGGCGGTGAAATATGGCACATTTGGTTCCTCGCTACACCCCCTAGGCATTGTGCCTTTAGAATAATTAGAGCCTAATTCTGTCTAATTAACGGACTCAATTACTCCTGAAGAAAGCTCATCAAAAAGATGGCGGGAATGCAGATAAAGAAATGCTCGTGTTTTTTCTTTAATTAATGAACTGAGTTGAATAACAGCCATTGAATTAAACATTTCCCCAAATGTGTATGAATTGCAAATTGGAGTTGTCTATGTTCTGTTTTTTTTGTTTTGTTGTTGTTGTTGTTGCGAGACGGCAGGAGACCAGGGGCTAACGTTGCTGTCAAGTAGCTTTAGAAAAAGTCAAAGTGCCGATGCAGCACTAACAAATGACTTAGGATTGCCTTCTTTAGCACATGCGGAGGTTCTAACGAAGAGCGGCGAATTAATATGCCGTCTGTGCGCTGGTGCTCCCATTGCCCATGCGTTTCTGATCCTACCAGAGCCAATAAACCGAGCACCAGCGTGAACTTTATGGAGCACCTTTTTGTTTTTTCAGTTTCTGAGCAAGTGGTTGTGTGTCAGTTGCGTATTTCACAGCCTTGAGACGTTGATACAAGTCTTGTTAAACTACTCAGCTGAGATAGAGCCCTTCGTACACTTGGGTGTCCGGGGGTTGAAAACTTTTTATGTGTTTTCAGGGCCCAACGTGTGTGCGTGTGTGTGCATGTGTGTGCGTGTGTGTGTGTGTGTGCTGTGCTCAGCAGTTTTAAAGGCCCAAGGGTCGGCTAAGCTAACTTACTAGCTCAGCAGTCTTTAGCTCAGCTACTCAACACATTCGCTGAGGTACAAGGAAACAAATTTAAAGGCCCGATGTAATCGCCCATACGTAGACTGGGAGAGCCACACAAGAACACGAGGCATTCAAGGCCAACTGAAAAAAGGAAAAGCATATATACTGTAGTACTGTCCAGCAAAATTGGTTGAAAACCAATAAATTATACCGTATTGTAGAATTAGAAATAAGGGTAAATATGCCTGTACAACACCATAGGATTTGGACCTACTCCAATGTAAATGAATGCATTAATATAATTACTATAATTAATTAAACTAATGTTAAGAGAAAAGGTTTATGCTAAGTACAAATGAGGGAACATTTTGAGAAAGTTATTTGTTTTTCAGATGCTTGTCTTAATTATACAGACACAATTATTATAAAATTATTGAGCATTATTAGAATGTTTTTACTACTATATGGGTCATTTTCATATAATGTGATCAATAATGGTAAAGACATGGTGCACTGAATTTTCTTTTGAAAATCAATACATTTTACTGATATGAGTATTTGAATTATTGGCAGTTGTTATCCATCAAAAGTTCATAATTGTTTATCAGGAAAAAAAAATCTTAAGTAATATTTTTCAAACTTTTAATGCAAAAATGTCTTGACCGTTAGGTGTCCCAAATGAAGTTATCATGATTAGCACATCTGCCTCACAGTTCTGGGGCCCGGTGTTCAAATCCCGGCCCCGCCTGTGTGGAGTTTGCATGTTCTCGCCGTGCCTGTGAGGGTTTTCTCCGGGTACTCCGCTTTCCTCCCACATCCCAAAAACATGCACGGTAGGTTGATTGAAGACTCTAAATTGCCCATAGGTGTGAATGTGAGTGCGAAGGGTTGTTTGTTTATATGTGCCCTGCGATTGGCTGGGGACCAGTTCAGGGTGTACCCCGCCTCTTGCCCAAAGTCAGCTGGGATAGGCTCCAGCACGCCCGCGACCCTAGTGAGGAGAAGCGGTCTGGAAAATGGATGGATTTGCAACGTGTTTTCTGAAGATGCGCATTACATTTTTGGATACATGGGATTTTTCTCCTACTGCTTAATATGCCTTTTCCATTACAACTAACACAAATGCATTTTCAGAGTTGCTTTTGAAAAAAAATCTTTAACAAAAGCTCCTTCTTTGTCACTCAAGCTGTCTTTACCATTAATGCCACTGGAGGAACCTCATTATGTTGTTGCAATAGACCAGAGGGATCTGTGAGCTGCAGTGCTAGGATGAGGCAGCCATTTTGCATTCACACAATAGCAGACAGTAAAATAAATGGTGTTATTTCTGAGATATGAATGAATACGTATGAACTTGTGAATGTGTCGGAACTATTGCACATCTTTACCGTTCTTACGATTATTTAAAGACAAGCGTGTAATGGGTTTAATGAGTAGTTAGGATCATTTATGTATTTGAATCCGCAGAGTTTGAAGGGCAACACATGTAAATAGTGCAACTCACAGCATTTTTTAAGCTGTTTGTCTTTACCTTTTTAAAAATAAGTGTATTTCAATGGGCTCCGTCAATAAGGATTGCCTTTCCTATGAATGCCAAAAATTTTAAACCATCAATAACCTTTTGTAAATTGGATTTTAAGCATGGCTGTTCCAAGTATAGTAGACATTTGCCCATATATGTAAAATTTGTTTTAAAAAATGCTAATTTAGATTTTTGTGTGTGTGTGTGTCTTTACTGTTTTTGCTCAAGTTATATGATAATGACCTATGTATTTAACTAATGCCTAAACCAGAAAACAAATGTATTTGAATTTTTATTGGATGGCCATTCACAAAATGTGTTACCATTGACTGATGAAATAGTAATAATAATACCAAAAATAAAACAATCAGCAAATAGTAAATTAACAATGATAACAACAACAATAACAACAACAAAAATCATCATAAATGGAATATTTTAAGAGTGGATTAAATCTTTGTACATGTTTTGTATTTCATATAATCACTTTCTATTATTTGTGACTAATGTGAATACTTGTTAAAGTAACCCTTATTAATAAGAATTCCTCTTTTCTTTTTATCATTACCTGTCTCCAAATTTAGAAGATGGGTCTTGAGGGGGTTCTGCCATTCATTCAAGTCTGTTACATATTCGTTCTTATTATCAGAGGTATGATAAAGCAGCACAATGTGTTATGATGTGGCTTCTGGGATGAAGTCAAAAATGAAATCAATGGGAAAGATTTGAGAGATATTTTTATTAGCTTTGTTCATTTGTCATTAGATGTGCCATGACACGCCTTGTTTACATTTGAAATTGGGAAAAAGGAGTTTGAGATGATCCAATTAAAGTTGTAACCCTCCAGAGACCCAGTGCCCTTCCTCTCTTCAGATTATTGGGCAACACCCACTGAGAAAAAGCATTTGACTGCATTAACCGCAAATGAGCCCAACTTTGTTTTGTTCATTAAAGCGCCATTCTGAAGATGGTAAAATTGATAAGAGTCACCACAATGTATTTGCAAATTTGCACTCCTAATTTGACATTTTTCACATTTTCAGAGATTGGTGGGATTAATTGAAACGATTTATAAAAACAAAAACAGATACTGTTACAGTTCAAGTCATGTTATAAAAAAGACTTATGATAGCCTGCTATTTCAGCACTGTCTCCAATGATCATCGTTTAGGAGCACCTACTGTGTTTTTAATATCCTGTAAATCTAATTAAGAACCAATACTGTGGTTTTGGGCTTGTGTGCAAACAAGCATTGGCACACAGTACCACTGCTGATGTTGAAATTGAAAAAAACCCAAAACAAACGAACAAAACAAACAAATCTGAGGCCTTGTAACTGTTTATGTCAAGATGTTAAAATCAATAACAGGAGTGTTTATTGGCTCTCCACTCACTTTGTTCGAACGGGGGTGGGGGGACTCATATCTCTTAATGTTCTGTGTGTTGTTTTAAAGTGGCTGAACAGGTACAGAGACAAACAATTTTTCCACCTAAATGCATCTAAAACAATACAGATGGCTGTTGTGTCCCATCTGTTAAAGAAATGGTGCGATCTCATTCCTGAGGGTTATTTCACTTTTAGACTGAATAGCATGTGGCAGGGCATAAACGGTATCCTAGCTTATAAAAGGCTTCACTGGTTTTACCATTTGTAATTAGCAAAAAATAGACACCAGTAATCTGCCCTCTCGTAATAGCCTACAAGAAGTCATTAGTTCATCACATTAGTTTGCAAAGTTCAAAGATAATTCCGGACAATTGGGGCTGGGAACACATAACTCTGACTGACAAGGTATTTATTTATTTATTTTTTTACAAAAGTGATGCTAAGCTATAGAGTAGATTTGTTTGTTTCAGATTCCATTAAACTGCCAGTAAGGACGAATAAGTGTGTGTTATTTTGTTCTTCCGTACAGTAGTAAAGTGTATTTTGCAGCTCTGGGAGGGTTATTAAAATGTTTTATTCCGAAACAGTTACTAGTTACTAGTTAAAAAATGCACTCAGTAATGTCTACGATGCCTCAGCAAGCATGTGAAATATGAATTGAAATTGTCCACACATTCCTGAGTTCCACACGTTTTTCTGCCGAGAGGCCTGAAATCAGGTCACTCGAATTTCTCAATCTTATCTACGTCACTACCGAAGATCTCCGCCTACCTCTCCGCTCCCGAGCCAGCGCTGTCAACATAACAAACACGTCTGCTCTTACAAGTGGGTCTTCTACACCGAGGCAACGAATCAGCGGAAAGGGGGCGGTCTTAGCCAAATATGGACAAATCGTATCAAAAACTGGGTCAAACAGAAGTAGCTGTCAGAGGGGCCTTTTCTGGACACTCGTATGACAAAACAAAGGTGTTTTTTTTAAATGAAATGTACACTTTTATACTATATAATATATTTATATACTATATATACTATACTTTATAAGTCCAAGACCAAGTCACTCTATGGAGGTCTAAATAGCCAAAATATGGGACCTTTAATGTTTAAGATCATCAGACAAATGTGAATATCAAACAAAGATAACCAAAGTAAACATAAAAAGCAATTTGTAAATGGAGATTTTATCTATTAAGGTATAAAACTATTCAAAGATACTGTACCGGGGCCTGTTTGAAAAGGTAATTGCCCCCTAAAGCTAATAACTGGTTGTGCCATCAGCAGCAACAACTGAAATCAAGCATTTTCTACAACTGGCAATGAGTCTTTCACATCTCTGTGGAGATATTATAGGCCACTTTTCCTTGCAGAATTATTTTAATTCAGCAACACTTTCAATCATATTGAAGTCTGGACTTTGACTAGGCCACTCCAAAACCTCCAGACATTGCTTTGGATCATTGTCCTGCTGCAGAACCCAAGTACGCATCAACTTGAGGTCATGAACTGATGGCCAAACATTCTCCTTCAGGTTTTTTTTTTTTTTTTTTTGCCAAAGTAATACAAGCTTTATATTCTTTTTGGTCAGCAGTGGTTTTTGCCTTGGAACTCGATGCCATTTTGCCCAGTCTCTTCCTTATTGTTGAATCATGAAAACTGACCTTAACTGCGGCAAAGCAGGCCTCTAGTTCTTTAGACCTCCTGGATGAATCGTCGCTGGGTAATTTTTGTAGGATGGCCACTCCTGGAAAGATTCACCACTGTTCCATGTTTTCTCCATTTGTAGATAATAACTCTCCCTGTGGTTCACTGGAGCTTTAAACATGGTTTTGTAACCCTTTCCTGACTGAAATATGTCATAGAGTATATGTCCTAAATTAAATATTCTTTGTTTACTGCAAATAAAACACAAGCAGCAAGCAAAAAAACAGAAATTGACAAAATGTATTCAATGTGCTACACACTGACATTAAAACATCATATATTAAGTTCATTCAAGCATTTGACACAAGTTTTAACATTATCGTTTGCATGAAAACAAAATAGAGGTGTCCAGCCTACCCCATGCATATTGGGGATCTAGGATCACCATGGCAAGGAGAAAATGAGCGCACCATCACAATCACAATGATGGATGGGTGATAATGATTTGAAGCTAAAATTGTTACATACTGTTGCACTGCAAAAGAAAAGTCACCCACATACACCGCAGACACACATATCCAAAAAAGGGACAGGTTCCACTGGGGGCATCCATCTTATGGTAAGCACAGCTGAACCATTAACCTCATTAGTATAATGGTCACACATGAGTGGAATGCCGCGCCATGCTTCATGATGGCAAATTGATGTTGATACACTACTAATGTTGCTTTGATAAATGTAGGCAGGAAAAAGAGAGGCATACAAAACTGTATATATATCATTGTTAATGAAAAGAAGTGTCTGCAGCCTTGAAAGTCTCTTCCTTCATTAGAAGTGTCTGCCTCTGAATTTCAGAATGGACAACTGCGAGTAAAAAAATCGCAACCATTTGAAAAGGGTACTGTGCATGTGGTACTCTCTTGAAATGCATGTATTTATATATATTTTCATTTGCAGTTCCGTGTGGTCAGGAATTACTTTGACAACACTGTTGTCTGTATGTAAAACTTTTTAAATTCGCAAAATAAAAACATTGCCATTTTCACTAGATTGTTTGCCATTTTCACTTGCCCGCAGAAGGTTTGGAGGATCATTGTTAGAAATACTGTGGTACATTGACTTATGAGTTTAATTTGTTACCTGAACAAGATGGTAATTCAATATGCTCATTTATCAAATAAAACTTTCCCCATTGCAATTATTTGAAATGCCTTTAATCTGTTTCAACCCCTCAAAAACCATCTACAGAGGATACGGAAAGTTTTCAGACCCCCTTAAATTTGTTCACTCTTTGTTATATTGCAGCCATTTGTTAAAATCATTTAAGTTCATTTTTTCCTCATTAATGTACACACAGCACCCCATATTGACAGAAAAGAACGTAATTGCTGAAATTTTAGCTGATTTATTAAAAAAGAAAAACTGAAATATCACACAACCATAAGTGTTTAGACCCTTTGCTGTGACACTAATATATTTAACTCGGGTGCTGTCCATTTCTTCTGATCATCCTTAAGATGGTTCTACCCCTTCATTGGAGTCGAGCTGTGTTTGATTATACTGATTGGACTTGATTAGGAAAGCCACACCCCTGTCTATATAAGACCTTACAGCTCATAGTGCATGTCAGAGCAAATGAGAATCATGAGGTCAAAGGAACTGCCTGAAGAGCTCAGAGACAGAATTGTGGCAAGGCACAGATCTGGCCAAGGTTACAAAATAAATTCTGCTGCACTTAAGGTTCCTAATAGCACAGTGGCCTCCATAATTGTTAACTGGAAGACGTTTGGGACGATCAGAACCCATCCAAGAGCTGGCCGTCCCGCCACACTGAGCAATTGGGGGAGAAGAGCCTTGTTGAGAGAGGTAAAGAAGAACCCAACGATCACTGTTGCTGAGCTCCAGAGATGCAGTCGGGAGATGGGAGAAAGTTCTAGAAAGTCAACCATCACTGCAGCCCTCCACCAGTCGGGGCTTTATGGCAGAGTAGCTCGACGGAAGTCTCTCCTCAGTGCAAGACACATGAAAGCCCGCATGGAGTTTGCTAAAAAACACCGGAAGAACTCCAAGATGGTGAGAAATAAGATTCTCTGGTCTCATGAGACCAAGATATAAATTGTTGGCCTTAATTCTAAGCGGTATGTGTGGAGAAAACCAGGGACTGCTCCTCACCTCTCCAATACAGTCCCAACAGTGAAGCACGGTGGTGGCAGCCTCATGCTGTGGGTGTGTTTTTCAGCTGTAGGGACAGGGAGACTGGTTCCAATCGAAGAAAAGATGAATGCGGCCAAGTGCAGAGTTATCCTGGTCGAAAACCTTGACCAGAGTGCTCTGAATCTCAGACTGGGCCGAAGGTTCACCTTTATAAAAGACCCTACAAACCCTAAGCAGACATCTTTAATACCGAAGGAGTGGCTTTTTTGATTGGTCCAGACAGAGCCCTGACTTAAACCCAATTGCGCATCTCTGGAAGGACCTGAAAATGGCTGTCCACCAAAGTTCACCATCCAACATGACCGAACTGGAGAGGATCTGCAAGGAGGAATGGCAGATGATCCCCAAATCCAGGTGTGAAAAACTTGTTGCATGATTCCCAAAAAGAAGACGCTTCTACTAAATACTGAGCAAAAGGTCTGAATACTTACGGCTGTGTGATATTTCAGTTTTTTTTTTTTTAATAAATCTGCAAAAAAATTCAACAATTATGTTTTTTTCTGTCAGTATGGGGTGCTGTGTGTACATTAATGTAGAAAAAATGAACTTAAATGATTTTAGAAAATGGGTGCAATATAAAAAAGAGTGAAGAATTTAAGGGGGTCTGAATACTTTCTGTACCCACTGTAAATATTTTAGTGTTTTTATTAAAGCAAACTAGCACAGTAGTGTGTAAAAATATAAAACACAATAAAAGAGTGTAAATAAACAACCTGGTTTTCAAAGTGTACTTAATCCTTTAGTATTTGTTGATTCGATGGATGTGTGCCTTTAAAAGGAGTGGCCTGGTGAGAAAACATTGCGGGTTGTCTTCAATGAACCAACCATGCAGGTTTTTGGGATGTGGGAGGAAACCGGAGTACCCTTAAAAAACCCACACAGGCACGGGGAGAAAATGCAAACTCCACACAGGTGGGACCGGGATTTGAACCCCAGTCTTCAGAACTATAAGGCAGATGTGCTAACCAGTTGACCACCATTCCACCCATCCCTGTCTTTCTCCTGTTAATTACTCATTGTCCTCCCTTTCGTGATGCCCCATGTGCACCATGCATTCCCCCATAGTACCCGAACAGCGGACAGCAGGGAGATTGGGCAACAGCTCTATGGAGATACAATTTTTTTTTAAACAATACAGTGTTTATTTAATAAAATTTCAGTTATGAAATTGTTACTGGGCAGAGTCTGAAGTGTCTTGGTACCCCAGCAGAGCGCTGTATTGGCTCCGAGCCACCATTATTGACGGACGCTGGATTTTTTTTTCCCTTTCACTTCGTGTTATGGGCATAACGAGTTAGTATTCAGTGATTTCCTTAACAAAATACAGATGCGCCGTAACATTTTACAGCTCTCTGTGATGACATCGCCAACTACTGGCCTGGCATACATACAGCATACAGTGTTTTAAATTTTTTGTTCAGGTCGGAATGACTGGGAAGTGTGTCGACAATGTCACTGGCGTGTTGTTCAGTAAACAAACCGTCTTACAACAAACAAACTTTCCAGACTCATGAAATCTGCGATACACTTTTGCAAAAAGTGATCAGTAAATCCCTTAAAATTTCCTAAATTCTCAGCTGTATTCACAGGTTTTAGGAGACACCCTTGTCCTGCAAATAGAGTCAGGCTCCCACTGCGAGCCTTTCGAAGCCACGCAAAGACAACGTCCATGGTGCGCTGCTCAGCCTGTCTACCGTGACGGGTGGAGCGAGGCTCAGGCTGCATCCCGGTGTCCTGCGGGCACCCTGTTAAAAATGTCACTGCAGGGAAGGAAATGGTCGCCCCTGGGCATCACGGCCCCCTTTTTTCCACGGAGATAGAACACAAATTGCATCCTGGCAGTCACGATGGTGCTCCAAATGTTAGATATCAATATCATTCCTCGGTGCAGTGGCCTCAGAGAATATAAATAAAGAATATGTTTATACATATAAATACATTCAGAGACGTGTCCGATAGGGTAGAAAAATGATAATGCAATCAGGAGCCGTGTGGAGTGTGTGTTTATCCCTTTGGAACGCAATGACCTCTATCCCTCCTGACATTTCCTTGCCGCCCATCCCCAGTCGACATCAGTGTGGATGGTGTGTGTGTCTGTGCGTGCGTCAGTACTTTACAAGAAGCTAACACAACATGGCCCCGAGTGGTACCCTTTTCAGCGAGAGCCATAAAAACCACCAGCTTCAGCAGCCTTTGGAATCATTCAGGATGAAACATCGGCAGAGTTTGCTATTAAGTGTTTTTGATAAATCACTTTTATGAGAAATGCTTGAAAAACAAACTGGGGATAAACTGCAGTGGGCATCAGCGAGAGAATTGAAGGAGAAAGATGGCTCAGTCGCATTCGAATAGACGTGTTCATTAGTCTTGCTCGCTAACATATGGCGCCAGGATGGAAGAGATCTACTCGTGTATCTTCGAGATCTTACTGGAATTAAGAGTAAATGAAAGAGAGCGAGGTGATAATATGAGGCGAGTGGAGTGGAAGTGGGTCGTTGTTGTGCTGCTGCTCCTATTTGGCCCTTTTCCAAGGCTCCACTTTGGGTTACATCCCTGAAGCATTAGCATCACACATTCAAGCTGTTCCAACAGCCTGAGTGCTAACGGGCTAATGGGCTAATGGCTAATGAAAAGGCTGCTTCATGGTTGTGTTTCACCAATAACACACCAAAACAACAGGATCACAATGACCCAGAACCAGAACCTGAGCGCTTATCATTTCATCTGAAGACGTAGAACCAAATTTAGCACACATGTGCAAAGCTAATTTTGTCCATCCAAAAACATTGCAATCCTGTACGCTTGATCCGTGGTCTTGTTTACACTCGTTTGCTCATTTAATTACTCTCAACCTGTAAAAACAACCGGTAAAAACACCTGCCCTGCACAGGAGAAGACATTTATTCATTTACTGAGTTCTATTAATATTAACACTCTTACTGGAACCCTGAGCTGATCGACATCTGGATTAAAATGACAGGTCTTCTTTACAATTGATTGGTTTGAACTAAATGAATTATGACTAGACATTTTATGACACAGTATGAGTTACAACATGTGTTATTCAACTTCCACTAACGTCTCAGCTAAAAGTATTGCTTTAACTTTGGGAGCAGCACTCTTGCTGGCAATTATTTCAAAGCTGATGTTTGTCTGAATTGTGCACTAAAAGCAATCAGTTTTGAACACTTTCGAAATCAGAAATGAATGCACAGACCTTATGTACAAACAATCATATATACAGACAAACACATCAAATAAATATTCATTTAACAAGTGGAGGTCTTTTGCAAACCAAATGATCAATTTTGCCAGTCATTGAGTACGAGCTCTTAACTTTTATTTAACATGTTAAGATAGAGCCAATGAATTGTTTTAACAGGATACAAATTTGTACACTTTTCTCAGATTAATCAAAACTTTATTGTGTCTATGTGTGAATTGGGTCTGATTCAGTTGTACTGCATTGTATAATTATACTATATAATTATACATATTGTATAGTTCATGCAGCACCATCTACATCTACATCTATATATCTATAGATCCAAAAAGATGTCTAAAATTGTTGCAAACCAACCACCCAGGGGGTGCTTAAGATGTCAGTGGTGTAAACTACTGCTATCTAGTGGTGCAATGATCCATTACACTGCAGTTGGGTAAACTGCCACAAATGTCAAGCACTTGACCATTTCTCATTCACTTACTCTAAAGTTGTGACTTAAAAGACCTTTGTTCACCACTTAAAGTGTAATAATATTGTTAACTTATGATTATCTTAAAAATATGCAGTTTCAAATCTTAATTGCTCCCATTCTGCCATCTTCCATCTTCCAACCACTTTCACCACCAGTGGGTTGTATGATTCAGCAAAATCGTCATCAGAAAAAGGACAAAAAGGGATGTGAGGTTAAAACACTGTACTGTCACCCCTGCCTGCATCAAAAGGTCAAATGTGGGAATATTAAATCGAAGAACGTTTCTGACTGTTATTATTAGAATCTGTTTGAGCAGCCTGAACCTTACTACATACAGTATTGTATGTTCTCGTATTGTACCAATATAAACATTTACACATGCTTCCAAGTCTGATAAACACAAATAATTATGACAGGGTGACAGTGAATCTTCCAATTCACACAATGTCTATTCACATGTGGTCTGTCTCAGAAAGCAACAATAGTCACTTTGTTCTGAGACTTCCATTGCACAATATAGAGAGCACTTAGTTTACCATAAAGTCTGTTTCAGACGAATTTGTGAATGGAGGACAAAAGGCTATAAGAAACACAGAAACATAAACAACGAAGCCTTAAATGCACCTGAAGTTACAATATGTCCAATTCAAAATTCTACCAATATTTGTGGGAAATAATTGCCTCTAAATTTAATAATAGTTTTACGGTTTATTAATATTAGTAAATAATCCACAAGTCGAACTCCCATTATGCTAAACCACATCTTCTTTTTTTTGTTTGGAAGTTTACAAATGATGGTCCGCTAAATTGAGTGAGCTATAATCTCCCCTGCACGTTTGTCATTTTTAAATTAAAAAAAATCTAAACACTGGGTAACTACTCTTTACTTTTGTACTTATTACGAAAAATGATTAATGTTAAAATGTGAAATGCATGAAGTGATACACAGCAAGTTTGTAAAAACAAATTTAACACCCTCAGATTTGACCTCAACATTCGCCCAGAGTATATGGCAGCCACAGATTCAGAGTTAAATCAACACTTTTGAAAGTTAACATTATTAACACGGTGGCAGTGTTTCTAAGCAACTCTGACAGTGTAAAATATTGACACCATATCGGACGAGTTAATATTATTAACACGATGAAAGCGTCATTTAACAACTCTGACAGTGTAAAATACTGACATCATAAGAGAAGAGTTAACATTTTTAACACAGTGAAATTGTTATTTAACAATACAGGTAGTGTAGATAAAACAAAAACACATGTGCATGTATATATCTATAATATATAAGAAATAACAATCCTTTTTGACACAAACATTTATTATTCATGGGACTGAGAACACTTACAGAGCTGGTAAGTCGCCAAGAAACATTGGATGTACGGCGAACATGGCTGGAAGGTCATTATTCATCATACAACACAGAGTCATGGTTTCATTAAAGAAAACCGCCCACTAAACACACACTTGTTACAATGTGGGCAGAAACAAAGCGATGAAAAAAAGCAACGTTTAGCTACAACTATAGTTGTAGCTAAATGTTGCTTTTTTTCCATCTATAAATATATTTACAAATGAGCACCGCGAAGCATGTTGGGAGTAGCGGCTTTCACCATCCTTACAGCAATTATTCTTCTCATACTACTGCAGTTTACAGCATCAATTCCTAATTATTTTAGTAAGTTTGAACTTAATTTACCATGTGAAAATACAGGCGTAGGAAAATGGCGCTGACCCGTCCCTCTCAAGCTGAAGAAGTGCAGGTGCAAATGTGGATCTTAATTCATTATATCGCTGAAGAGCTAACCGAACACCATGTGACCAACTCTGAGAAATAAACGCTACTCTGGACACCATTTCAATCTGAAAAATGGTTAAATATTAAAATTAATCCTTGGGAGTTAAAATCACCTCCCAAAAATTGAACCCTGAAATTTTAACACTCCAAGTTTTGCTGTTTAATGAGTTGACTTTTCCATACATGGTTAGTTAATGTTGAGCTTCTACCAATTAAATAGTGCTCCTTGCCCACATGTGAGGGCATTACTTACTTGCTTACTTACTCCATTACTTAATTGCTCCAATTTTTTTTTTTTACTTCACGTGAAAGATACTGCTGTACTTGCATGAAATCTGGTTGTTTTAGTTAGGATTATGCAAAAAAAAAAAAAAAATACCCAACCATATTTAGGTTCCCTATTAAGAATCAAACCTTCAATTTTCTAAGTTTATGGTTTATTCACATGTACAGTAAAATGTAAAATGTACAGTGTACAGTATTACAGTGCATTACTGTATGTCTAAGAGTTTAAAAGGTGTTTAAGAGTATAGAAAGTGTTTTTTGAGAGTATGATAGAGGTTAAAAGGAGTGTGGGGAAGATTATCAAGAGTCTAGGAGGTTCATACAGCTTTAAAATATGTATAAATATTCAAAGAAATATTGGTTGCAGATTTCTTCTATTGCGGGGGTGCGTTAAATGAGGGATTACTGTATTCCCAAACATTCCCATTAATTCCCATTGAAAGTGTCCAACTTTGCAAATTCCTGGAATTTTGTAATGGTATTTTCCATCCAAATAAAACGTCATTGCCTCTGCCATCTCACATTCAGCATCCACAGTGACGTCTCCGTTGTGGCCCTCCTTTGCCCGCCTCTCGTGCTGCTCTCTAACTGAAGTGTGGCAGGGATGAGTGATGAGCCAGTGTTTGGGTTAACGACAGGGATGGTGTGTTAAACCTGAAGTGTTTAATTAACCCCACAATGGGCCTGCCTGTCAGGCTGCGCCCATTCTCTCTTGATTGAGACTTCAACTCACCCACTGGTTCGCACACACACACATACATACACACACACTCACACGCGCACGATCAGAAGCAAGTGTGCATACAAATTCACATGAATGCACTCAGGCACATAAGGCCTTTGAGACGCACACATAATAGCAGGTGCACACAAACACATACACACACGCGCAGTCGCACACACCAGCCCAGGAGGGGAGAGGACGGTGAGGGGAGGGGAGTAAAGTGATAATGCTCCGCCACTAACGCAAGATTGCTTCCCCCCCACACCCCCACCCCTCCTTCTCTAAAGTCCATTTTCTGGGTCACTGCATTGCATTCATTACTGTCTTTGAAGACATTGGCCTGGGAAGGAATAATGCTTCTCTTTCACTGAGAGCGTCGGGAGTTGTGACTACCAGAGAGTCAGGACCAGAGGCCTGGGAGTGAGGAGACAGGGGCGGGGACGCAGTAATATGTGACATCTTTATCTGATTTTAATTTCAGTCATAAATATTGAATGCTTTATTTGCTCATCTGCAGCTGCCTCCACTCAGGCAGCGTTTTGTCTTTTTTCGTTCCTGCTCATCCAGCGCACGCCATGTTTCTTATGTTAGCTAGGGGGCAAACGCAAAGCTCTTTCCCATTTCCAAATGAACTCTCAAGATTGACTTCAGATGAACGAAATGCTCAACTCTGTGGCTCGTTTGTACATTTAGCGTTGAATTTGGAGATATTTATTATTAGTAGTATATTATTATTATTAGTTATTCAATGTTGTAACTCTTTGTAAATCATTAACCCTTAAGAGGACACACTTCAACATACTTTGACACAATTTTTCTTTAAATTACAGATATCTTTGGACTAGTGAATGGCTCAAATTTGCCAATCATTCCCATTATAATCATACTAATACATATAAGTATAATGCATTATAATATAATTAATGATTAATGATTAATATAATTTATATTATTATTATTATTATCCTTATTTTTTAATTTCTCACACCTGCTTCTACTGTACACTATATTGTATATACTGTATAGTTTGGTGTTAAGTTACCAAATATGGTTAGTGCTAAAACATTATAAATAACTATACAATAGTTGTAAATAAATTTCAACAAGAAGAGTGCTTTTACGAGTCGGATAGCTCAACCTACTGCCTCACTTCTAGTCTGTTAAACCTCTTATCTTGCGTTTACCATTGCTTGCTATCATCTAAGACTGGTAAAAATGAGCTTTATTATAAAGTATAAGCGTAAATTTAATGATGAGATACTGACTGTGCAACCATTTCTCGGAGAAAGTAGAACAGCTCAATTCTGGCTCACTATTAGGCAAGCAGGGGGTCACTCTCTTTTGCCATATCACGACATTTAGCATCTGACGATTTACTTAATATTTAGAAATACAGTAGTTAGTAGTTCAAACTCGATATCAAACAAAGTATAACCCTTTTATACACAGATTGAGAAGGGGTACAGCGTTTTCTTGAGAGAGGTCCTATCTGGAGGTCCCTGACAGGGTGACACTGACATAGGGAGCACCTTGGGAGTCATCTCCACCCTTGGGTGAATCAATAGGTGCCATGTGACAGCGGCTCACCCATCAAGTGGCGTAGTGATGGGGGAGTGCTGCTGGAAATTTGCTTAAAGCCTACACCAATTAACTTCAAGATGACGGATTTAAGCAGCCAGTGCTGCCGCCTGCACCATTCCGTGGGCACAGAAGGGAG
Organism: Phyllopteryx taeniolatus; assembly: GCF_024500385.1. NCBI lineage: Eukaryota > Metazoa > Chordata > Actinopteri > Syngnathiformes > Syngnathidae > Phyllopteryx > Phyllopteryx taeniolatus. Next base: position 14,936,851 of record NC_084505.1, on the reverse strand, counting down.
AGCTCAGCTGTTGGGCTGGTTTGGGCTTTTGTGTGGGTGTGTGTGTGTGACAGTAAGAGAGACAGACGCAAGCACACAAGCATCAACCCGTGTGTAGTTGTTGAAGTGAGGTGCCTGTGTGGCGTGTGTGCATGAGATGGTGAGGGGAGGGGGGGGGTTGGAGCTGGGGGGAGTAAATCTGCAGTGATTCGAGCTCTGCTTGCTCGGCTCCTTAATGATGATGTCAATCTGTGAAAATGCATGCACACATTGGAGCTGTCAGGACCTCATCAATCACTGAGGGGTTTGTCAAAGGAGCCCACGCCCAGATTAACGAGGCGAGAACAATGACGGTGGGCCATTTGCATAGAAAATTACCCTCATCCAGAGGAAAGTGATTGTGCTTTGGACTAGAGGCCCACAATGGAGATGTTCGTGATATTGCCAGTTGTATTATTCATGGAAGAGAGGGCTCGATCTCTGATCACATAATCACATGATATAATTGTAATACATCATATAATATTTAACCGCAAATGTAAACAACATATTTTACTGTTATTCTCTAACAATTAGATGTAGCCATTTATAGAGCACTCACTGAAAGACTTGGAAATTCAACCCGATAAAGACCAATTCTAGGGTTTAAAGGCTTGACTTCAACATGCCCATCCCTCCATCCATCTATCCATTTTCCGTACCGCTTAGCCTCACGCGGGTCGTGGGCGTGCTGGAGCCTATCCCAGCTATCTGTTGGGTGGGGGCAGGGTACATCCTGAACTGGTCGCCAGCCAATCGCGGGACTGCAACATTCCATTATTATTAATTATTTATTGGAATGACAGACCTGGAAACCATAATAATTTCTCATTATAACAATTCTAATCTTTATTGTTTTTGGGGAGAAAGCTAATAATTCTACATTCTACCTCTAAATAAGCCATTGCATGGTCTATTTGGAACACCCACTTAAATGACCAAATGGGCACTCACTGAATAAGTGAAAAACAAAATCATTTAAATACCTTGTCCTTATATATGTATATAATGTTTGTAGTACTGTACAACTATTCTTTCATTGTATTTATTAAGGACTTTTTCATTATTATCATAACTTTGTTGATTGGACTGGAGAAATCTTACGGCTTGTGTCCATTTTGGCAGTTACCAAATATCATAACTTGATCATATTAAGGGTTAATTGTCTACTGTATATACACAGACCAGCCAGCGCTTTATGGCTACTTGCATGACATAATGATGTCAGGTATAAGAGCTGTAGCCAATATTCTGCCTTTCCAATGTTAAGTTCAGTTTTGATTGACACTGTTCATTATTGTGGTTGTAGTTTGCAGTTGTGTTGAATGTACTACATCATCCATATAATGCTGTTACAAATATGTTTGACCTCCTTGTGTAACTAATTCAGGTAATCAAATTATTAAGAACAGCTCTCAGTATGATGTACAGTTCTAAACCATTGCAAAGTACAACCACAATAATACATCTGACAGCATTAATCAAAACTGAATATTATTATTTTTGTAAAGACATAATATTTGCTACAGCTCTTGTATTGGATATCACTATATTGTGCAATTGGTCACATTAAACGCAATTGTGTTCCCAATAATTATGCATATAGAATTTCAATTAAATTGCGTTTTTACATATCGCTAGTGCTGGGCGGAATCCTCGCATCTCCAAAACCATCACTTTTCCAGAAGCAAAAATAAACTGCATGCAGGCTCTCTTTGCTGATACAATACAGAGACTAGACTTTCCAACTGACCATCTACTGCCAGAGTACAAAAAGAAAAATCTCGTGTCTGTCTTCGGCCGAACAATAGTTCTCATGCAAGACAGCGCACCATCCAATTCTGCAAAAATATATATAATTGAAGCTTTAGCTGTTATGGGTATTAAGGAGGCGGCACGGTGGACAACTGGTTAGAACGTCTGCCTCACAGTTCTGAGGACCGGGGTTCAATCCCTGGCCCCGCCTGTGTGGAGTTAGCATGTTCTCCCCGTGTCTGCGTGGGTTTTCTCCGGGCACTCCGGTTTCCTCCCACATCCTCCCAAAAACATGCATGGTAGGTTAATTGACAGCTCTAAATTGCCCGTAGGTGTGAATGTGAGTGCGGATGGTTGTTCATTTATATGTGCCCTGCGATTGGCTGGCAACCAGTTCAGGGTGCACCCCGCCTCCTGCCCGATGATAGCTGGGATAGGCTCCAGCACGCCCGCGACCCTAGTGAGGAGAAGCGGCTCAGAAAATGGATGGATGGATGGGTATTAAGGAAGAAAAAAGTCTTAGTGTGGTGACCATTATTCCCTGACCTCAACCCTACTGAGAACCTATGGAGCAAAAAGGAAGAGCCATAACTTTGGACGGCCTCCAAGTTGCTCCCATGATCCCTTTGTCAACATGTAACTTGTTGAGTAAAGATGTTTTTGGGTTGAAATGACATTATAAAAAAGATCTCTGTATAATGCAAAAAATACAGCAGACGAAGAGTTCTTTTTCTGTATAATTTTTTATGCTATGCATCGTCATCGAAACACTATATTTTGAGAAGTTTTGCAAATAAAAATACTGTTGTCATTGTGATGGTTTTGTTCATTTTAATAAAACTCAGATTATTATAGAAGCTAAAATAATTGCTCATTTTCCAAACGTTACTCACAGTAAATTGCATTTTGAAGAAAATGAACAAAAACAGTGTATAGCTAATAATTCGGAACGCAGTGTAATGTTGCCACCGGTGATCGTTCCAGTTGTCATTGCTGACTTCACCCTTCACTCAGAAAACCCTGGCGCCATGTGGTGCCCAACCCTCCTTTCTTTGCTCAACGTCCATATACTTTCCTGCCCAAATGAGACAGTGATGAATCAAGTGGGTTTAAGGTTCATTTTTATGAACTCCACTAAGAATGCACAGAGAGTCCATCTTCAGCTGCAGACCAAGCGTGTGCTCCTCCCTCCCGACTCTCTCCATTGTCAGCAAGAGGACACAATTGTTGGAGCTACATATTAACTCAGCCTGTTGTTCAGGCCGATTTAGCTGTGATGCCATCTGGCTTACTTGGCTGCGGTCTCTGTGGCAAACAGGACAGTAAAGGTCAGGTCACCTGCAGGGGAAGTCCGGGATACATTAACACACAATGTTCAGTTTCTTGTGTGTGTGTGTGTGTGTGTGTGTGTCAGTATGCATGTGTGTGTGTGTGTATTCATTTGTGTGTCAAAGAAGGAATCAAAAGAGGAATTGTTTGTGTGGCTCTTGTGTAATGTATGTGAGAACTGGGATTCTAACCGTTGATGTGAGAAACCTCAATAGAAAGTTGTGTCTATTTTGACTGTGAGTCAATAGATGAGTGAGGAGGACAGCCTGACGTTAAAGAGTAGCGTTTAGCATAGAATGGTATTCAGATGGTGTGTATCGGGCAACAATGCTTTTACAGTTGCACCTGTGTAAAATAACAACGTCCAGTATTTATTATTGTGCTTGTCCTTTCGCCACCACACAAGAGACAAAGTGCACGCGTGTGTGTGCGGTGGCAGGGGGCCTCCCTCACTGAGTGAGTGCACGACAGTTAAGGTGTCAGCGCCATGATGGAGAGGATCTGCCTTCACAGGAGGCCAGCAGCTGCCAGCTTTTCAGCAGATTGTGTCGAGGCCGTCACATAAGTTAGTGGTCAGAGGTTTGGGTAATGGGTAAAGAAAAGGGAGAAAAACTGAAAAAGAAACCTGAAAATTTACGCGGGCCAAAGGTGAGAGGTCGAAGTGTGGAAGGTCAGAAGGTGCGCCTTCTCTCGCACACACAAACACACACACACACACACACACAGATAGAGGCACGCTAAGCTGAAAACGCACATCTGCATGTTCAGCCTGATCACCACAAGCTGAAAATGTTACTGTGACATGGTCAGAAGTCAAATTTACAAAGTCATTATTTGTGGCAAGACACTTTTTGCAATAAAAAGATAGTATAAAAAAGATACTGCATGTAGTATGTCTAGCCAGCCATCGTTTTATTTTCAAAATCGTTTAGCCCCCAAATATAGTACAATACCATATTTTTAATAACTTTAGTCAGTTTTAATTTTCTAATTATCTACAAGAATCATTTACCTTTCTTTCATATTTAAATGATGATGATGATGATGATGATGATTATTATTATTATCCATCCATCCATTTTCTTTACCGCTTATCCTCACAAGGGTTGCGGGAGCCTATCCCAGCTATTTTCGGGCGGGAGGCGGGGTACACCCTGAATCGGTCACCAGCCAATCGCAGGGCACACAGAAACAAACAACCATCCGCACTCACATTCACACATACGGGCAATTTAGAGTCTTCAATCAACCTACCATGCATGTTTTTGGGATGTGGGAGGAAACCGGAGTGCCCGGAGAAAACCCACGCAGGCACGGGGAGAACATGCAAACTCCACACAGGCGGGTCCGGGGATTGAACCCCGGACCTCAGAAATGTGAGGCAGATGTGCTAACCAGTCGTCCACTGTGCCAGCTATTATTATTATTATTATTATTATTATTGCCAGTGTTTCTTGTCTAATGGTGAAGCTTGAGTCATCCATTTTGAACAAAATATTATTAATATTAATTATATTAATTAAATATATTAATATATTTTCTATATTATGTAAATTCAGAGTTCCTTCAATGGCAAATTACATTTTAGAAGGTTCCATCATGACCCTGACTATGAATATAAATTTCATTCCATTTAAGTTCAAGTGCAGAATTAACAATTAACATAATTGTCTCATAATATTTTTTTATTTTACAAACAACTCACGTTAATTTGTTACATCTTGAATTTTTGTATGTTTAAATAAGATACATTTCGACATTAGTATTTTTCTGTAAATTTGTTCCACATACTTTTTGTTTTGTTACCTAAACACAGAATATATTCGTTGTCAGCAGTGTTTTTTTGTACATTTATTTATTTATTTATGTATGTATGTATGTATGTATGGATGTATGCATGTATGTATGGATTCATTAATTCATTAATTAATTTACAACACATCTGTATATTTTACATTTACTAAATGAGAGCGCGCCAAATCCCAAGTACTAAAACAAACAAAAAACATTACACCACATTCACAAACCAAACCAGTAAATGAACATGTCTTTAATTTACAACCAAAAAATATATGCTTTTTGTGTTCTTCTGACCTTCACATTTAGTTTGAACAAGTATATTGGTAAAGTGTAGTTAAGACCAGTATATAAATAAATAACGTCATTAATCAACTCTAGATCAGAGCAGACACTTAAACACTCTGGCAGTTGACTTGGCATCCCCCCTTATTACACCGTCATGGACCAATAAACACTCAGGCCAGCGCCAGTCCACCAATCAAACATCTGGCATCTGTAGGTCGTTAGGGAGGACAACGAATCAGATCGCTCGCTCTTGCAAGGGTAGGGTGGGGGTTGCCGGTGTCGGCTCCGTGCCCGGACCTTCCTAATCTCACCAATGGGAATGCAGCTCTCCTTGTAATCCAATTAAAGGAGCGTAAGCGGTTTGTTAGACACTGTGTGTTAATGTAAGCACCATCCAATATACCCTGGGCTGGTAACAGCATGGCTGGGGATACACTTTGGTCCATGGAACATCGAAGTAGTATACAGCTGGAGGCGCTGCTGCGGTAATATCTAGATCAGCAGATTTCCATGGTATTTGCTTTGGCCTTTTGGAGTCTCATTTGTACCATCTCAAACCAGGCTTGTGAATTCAGTGGGGGGAATAGCGCTCTGAATAATAATACTGCTGACCTTGGCTGTTCCTTTTCAGATCTGATGACCAGGGCAAATGTTATCTTAAAGGAGGAATAAGAAAGGTTGTGCGCAAAGTCAAAGAAAACAACAGTAAAGGTTGTGCCTGAGATCCTAACTTGTACAGTATAATGTATATTATTATTCTTGTACATCATCCAAATGATCTGGAATGATAAAAACATCACCCACTCCGTGAAGTACTCCGAGAGAGCTTAATTGCACTTGAGCATTTAATATCGGTGTATTTGCACAGTAGAATCTTTATAGAGAAGGGGGTACCATCCACTTAAGAAGGCCACATACAGGGAAAACTACTCTCCTCTCGCTTGCTTTTTTTCACATCAGTTTCTCTTCCAACAATGTACAAAACCACATAAACAGCAAATAGTAGTATGAGATTCACAGTAAAACTAAAACTGAAAATATCTGATAATGTCATTTTTAGGGTCACGGGTGAGCTGGAGCCTGGACTGGTTGCGAGCCAATCGCAGGGCACATATACAGTAGACAAACAACATTTCACACTTACATTCACATTTACGGACAATTAACCTGACGTGCATGGTTTTTTTTTTTTGAGTGGAAGTATGGGGAGAGCATCACAAATTCCACACAGGTGGTCCGCAGGCAAGATTTAACCAAGGACCTCTTGACTGTGAGGCAGACGTGCTACCCACTAATCCTGTGCTAAAATAACATCGAACGACAACAGAATTGATAAGATTTTCCCGTTTTTTTGCGTCATACACACATTTGCGCAGTGGTATGGAGGAACAAAATACACTAAGTAAGTAGATTTTTCAGGTAGCTGTACTTTACTTATTTCTTTTCAACTTTGTACTTTTAAGTCCCTATATTTGAAAACATAAATCAGCGCTTTACATTCCCTACTTTGGCAAAATGGGCTTGCTACTTTTTTCAAATCCCGGGGATGACAACACAACGTAAAGATAACAAAAACAAACAAAAAAAATGTACAGAGGTAAAGTCAACCACCGCTGAGAACTGGATTGATTATAAGTCAGAAAAAGGGACTGGGACAACAGACGAACATGAACCAAGGAGCATTAACGACGATGATGCAACAGATTTGGAGAAGCAAGATATTCCCCATCCATGGCCTTATTTAAGAGAATTGTTTGTCCAACAATGATTTGTGGTGAATGTTTTTTCTTTACATTTTTTTACACATGTACATGTACTTCTACTTAAATACAGACTGAGATTACTTGAGCCGTAGTCACTTATTAATTGTATAGTTCGTAACCAAGCCCCGCCCCCCGCACCCAAAAAAAAAAGCCATACATTAGTTGCTTATGATCATAATCCAAGTTAAACAGACACATTAAACAGTAAATTGCTCCAGAACAACATAGATTATGAGACAGCATTATTTGTACACAATCATTTTCCAATTTAATCACCAAGCACCATCTGCTGGTTCTGGTAGGACACTGCCCCACTTGTTCCTAATGTAAATTCCCCAGCGCAGTTGCATCATTTGCTGATGCTTAGACAAGAGTTCTCTTTTTTGTGCATCTCCCACTCTCTACGGTCCACCGCATGGTCGCGACACTTAACATGGAGGAACTTAATCATATCTTCCTTAGTCTCTTTCCCAAATGCTCGTATTTGAACTTAATTAGATGCTACATCACCTCAGCAAGGGTCTGCATGGCAAATCTTATTATGAAAAGCAATGTGTTTCTCTTGTGCTCGCTGATTCCTTTACATCTCACCGTCTGCGAGAAGAAATCCCACTGAGGCATATTCTCCAGCCCCCGTAACTAATGACGCCACTGCCCAGATCTGACAGTGAGCTGTGTCTGTATATTGTGCTTAATATCATAATAATAATGAGAGCAAATTAGAACAATCAATTTCCATGGGTGGTTGTTGATTGGAGGAGGAGGTGGACGTGACAGGAGGTGATCCATCATCCTCGGCCAGTCACATTAAGCAGAGCGCCGCGGAGCAGGTGGGCTGGGCTGGGGGCCAGGCGCAGCCAATGGGAATGGGCAAGGACGGGAGGAGGGAGATGCATTACACCCAAATCAACTGCTAATGTAGTTGTGAAGTGGATAAAACCCAGAGCAAGGGCGGCAAGGAAGGCAACAGGATGACAGAGTGTCGCCAAGACTTAGGACTGCTTTGACAAGGCTCTAAAGCTACAAGACAACGATCTTGGAAATTCGAGAAAGTTTTTGCTGGAGAAGTTTCTCCATTCAAACGATGATGTGTGCATGCGATATCCATGCCATGTTAGATTGATATTTGTATAGAAACTATCCATAAATGTCTTTCCTCCTTGTTATCTGAAACTGTCTTTCAAATCATCGTCTGCATGTGTGGGTTTAAAATTTAATGTACTATGTTAGTCTCCACTGGAGGCAGGAGCAGTGTAATAAATGTATCCTTATTTTTTGGCTGTTAATGCCATTGCATTGCAGAGAGGCGAAGCCGTTTATTAGGAGTGTATTTGAACGAATTCACTTTTATAATAACATGCATTTGTTTTTTGTTTTTTCATAAACACAAAATGACACCAGTAAAATAATATTGAGTCACGTGAAACTGGAGTTTCAAATAAAGTAGAAGGAGCATTATGAAGAAAATGCAAGTACACAACATTGGACTGCGAGCACAGAGGCATTTGGAATGTTAATTAACAGAAAAGAGGCAATCTCCTCATAATGTAAGATCATCTTTCATCAGTGGGGGGCCGTGAATTTAGTAACCGGGCTTTCTATGGGGACTAACCCAACTTAATCCACCTGTAAAGTGAAAATAAATGTTATGAATTTGACACACCACAGAGAAGAGTGTTGTTAACAAGCCCTCCAAATTTGAATGAACATAAAAATGGCCAAATATATATTATCTGATGTTCCAAATTCATGAAAATAGAGACCTCCTCCAGGCTATCAGACTCCGTAGGTGTGTCCAATGAATGCGCTGAAAAACACGTCCCGCTCAAGCTTCACCTATGAATCAAATATGTGCATTCAGGATGTGCTCAAATGTCTGCAGTGTGAGCCACAGGCGGAATAATGTGTGCCGTTGTGTTTAAAGAACAGCTAACCTTCCCTGAAATGTCCCTGTTATGTGATCCCACACACAACAACACCGAGCAAGGCGGTTACATATTAGACTAACCCGTCCCCAGTCTAGCTAGCTTGTTAGCTTTTTTTGCTCGCTAGCTTGTTAACTTGCTTGCTCATTAGCTCGCAGGGTAGCACATGTCAGAAACAGGCCCCTCTGTCAGCTACTTCTGTTTGACCCAGTTTTGTATCCACTTTGTCCCTATTTGGCTAAGACCGCCCCCTTTCCGCTGATTTTTTGCCTCGGTGTAGAAGACCCACTTGTAAGAGCACACGTGTTTGTTATGTTGACAGCGCTGGCTCTGGAGCAGAGAAGTAGGCGGAGATCTTCCTTAATGACGAAGATGAGCTCGAGAAATTCAAATGAACTGATTTAAGGTGTCTTGGTAGAAAAACGTCTGAAACTCAGGAATGTGTGGACGAATTCTATTCATAGGGACCACAGAGACAATATTACATCCCAGATACTAGAGAAAGTTGGTTTGGCAAAATGTGCCTCCTTGAACAGGACTCAACTCTGCCACGCACAGCATCTGGAGCAGTTCAAAACAGGCTTTCAATCAGCAAGCAATCAGAGAACATAAAATTGATCTTCGAAGGCCAGCTCAGGGGCCCTGTGAGGACGAATTTAAAGCCTGATTGGTTAAAGAAACAGTCCCATTGCCAATATAGTTTTAGTCAGCTTGGCCAGAACAACAGATTCTGAAGGCCATGGACAGATTAGATTGACATGGGAGCACGCAGAGGCTGAAATGTGATTGTTCAAAAATGAATAAATGAAAAATCTAACATACACATGCTGAAAGCAGTGCAGCCAAGAGAAACGCTACATAATGAAAATAATAGACCGTTGGGAAGAAATTACAGCTATTTTATGGAACAATGTTAAAATGTTAGTTGCAAATTAGATCAGTGTTTCTGACAGTGTTTAAGACAGCACAGAAGGCCTTGCTCGCTCTGACCGTTCACTGTTTCTAATTCTGCTTGGTAAACTCATTCCCAACATCTGAGTGGCAGAAATTAGGAATCCATAATTTAATTTATTTGGGAAATTGTTGAGCTTCTGAGTAACTGCCCTTTTTCCCCATTTGAGAAGACCCTTTTTTGTTTGAAATGGACAACACAGAGATGAATTGAGACAAAGCATCTAATACAGTGGAGGACATTAGTTCCAGAAATATAAGGTAAACAAACACAACACAATCCCTTTAGTCCACCATTGTTGTTTGATTGTCAAGCAATTGCACATGCCTCCGCTGAACATTTGCCACACATGCACGTGCTGCGTTTTCTGGGTTTACAATTTTAAATTTTAATACAATTTTACAGGCCAAAACCCATCCGTTTTTAGTTTTAAAAAAGTGTTGTGTATATGGCTCCTTTAAATGTTTTATTAAAAAAAAAAGATTTTTACTGCTGTTTATTACTCTGTGGATTCAGTGGAAACATTGGCAGATCACAGGTTGCATAAAGGCAGTTCCTTCTTCCATTGCTTGTTGAGAGCCATCTAGCAATCACGGAGTCTTTATAGTCTCAATTGCTTTCAGCTCTGCAAAGCTTTCAATTATTCATCAACTCAATGAGGTATTTCTCTGACAGCATCAGTGCAGCATTACAATTTGGCCATGTAAAGCTTTCACTTTCAAGTCTTTTGCATTTTAGTTTTGACCCCCTGGTGCCCCCAGGGAGAACTTTATAGCCCAATCACTCCACTTGATGGTTTTTAAATGTGTAAAATTTCCTTAAGGAAGTCACACGCTCAAACATCAGCTGTCTTTCCACAGCTCATACCTCACACTTCTCTTGCAGCAAATCTAACGCAGCAACATTAAGTACCTTTGCACCTTTTATCAGCGAGCGTCGCAGTCTTTCTCTCTAATTCTGTTTCTGCTAAATGATGACATGCTGTGACTATATTAGATTTCATCAGCAGTCATCAATCATGGGTGCACTTAACATGATCAGCTCCTCAGTTTGTTCGAGCGAACAATGGGGGACAAGCCCGTCCCGTCTGAGCAAATGTGGAATTTAAATACTGCACAAGAGACAACAGCAGCTCAGAGGGAGCTGGCTGATAAAAGGCCTCAATATCTACTTTTCTGGCCAGATGATCTGTCAGTGGTATTCAAGTGGAGGTCTATTGAAATAATGGGCTGTTAATAATGTGCACTTCACACACACAACACACACATACTCACATGCAAAAAACAAACAAAAATGTGTCGGTTTTATTCACATAAAGCATCTGTTTTTCACATACATTCCTCAGCACAGCACCATCTAATGTTTTGTATTAATACTGTGCAAGTGACGGCATTTCTGCTCAGTGTGTGTTCTCGCCTTGTCAAGTTTATTGTCTGATTTAGCCTAAATTGACTGACACTCAACAATGTTGAATGGTGACGTTAAAATGACAATTAAAGGGGTATTCATTAGTGTAGTAGGGAGACTTCAAACTCAGTTTACTGAACTTGGCTGGCTGGGACTACCTCTTATTTATGGATCCCTGACTTGAGGCATATAGTTGTGAAGTATAACCCTAATGCAACTATGTTAGGTTTCTCCTTGTAGAGTAAGGGGGGGGGGGGGGGGGGGGTTTCCACATCATACTTTCTGAAACTGCTACTGGTGAAAAATGTCATTGTACAACCACAGTCTCTTGCAGAGGTCACGTGTGTGCTATACAAAAACTAAAACTTAAGATTAAAGCATGAAGTCACTGCAGAGTGGTGATGGCTAGTCATATGTTAAATTCTGAACAGTCGAACTAAAGGCAATTAGAAGGTCTTCACATGCGACCTGAGCAATTCAGGGAAGCTCCTTTTATACCCAATCATGGCCCCCACCTGTTCCCAATTAGCCTGTTCACCTGTGGGATGTTCAAAACAGGTGTTTGATGAGCATTCCTCAACTTTCTCAGTCTTTTTTGCCACCTGTCCCAGCTTTTCTGGAACGTGTTGCAGCCATAAAATTCTAAGTTAATGATTATTAAAACAAATAAAGTTCATCAGTTTGAACATTAAATATCTTGTCTTTGTCGTGTATTCGATTAAATATTGATTGAACATGATTTGCAAATCATTGTATTCTGTTTTTATTTATGTTTAACACAACATCCCAACTTCATTGGAATTGGGGTTGTGACTTATCACAACAACAAATTAAAAAAAACACGACATTAAGCTACCGGAAAAGGTAGGTACTGGTCGGGATAAGACTCGTCGCTGACTGGACGAGAGGAACGACTGGATTGGATGACGCCGTCTGTAGATATACTGTAGATACATTTTGTTTGGTGGTGTGGTGTGCCGTGAGATATTTCTAATGTAATGTTAGGTGCCTTGGCTCAGTAAAAGTATGGAAACACTGCTATACATTGCTGAAGCAAAAAGAAGAATCTTTTCCTTGTTAGTAGTTATTATTGTGTTTTTTTCTGTTTCCTGGTAGGGTGGATGACCAAATGCCTATTTGCTCACGTGAGTGCTGCAAAAAATAAATAAAGAAAGAAAATAATCATTTTAAAAAAGACCAGATAGTGTGCTGTGCAGGATCTCTGTATATTCCGCCCCCAACACGCCCCCAGCTGTGTCAAAGCGGCGGGGAAAGTACAAATGAGTGTGCCGGGTCAAAGTTTATATGGTCTAACACATGAGCATTTGTTCATTTCTTACAGAGGGACTTGCTCATCAACGTGGAAATGGCGGAGGAACTGTTGATGCTGAACGAGGAGAAATTCAGCTCGGTGAGTCCTGATATATTTTTTTTTCCATTTACATCTTTCACATCACAGTTATTGTGTTATAATGGTGAGACGTACAGTATTGTCTATTTTGAAACAAACTTGGCATCTCGATGTTAGGCCTCTAAAAATATATAGCCATGCTCATCTTGCCGGTAATGAGTCTAAATGAAATGCTGACTGGGCAGCATTAACCACAAGTAGCTCCTTTCATGTGTAGTCATAACTCTCCAGCAGGCTTTCCGTTGCTAAATTAAGTTTCTTTAACGTGTCAATAAATGCACTGTATGACCAGATGGGCTCTACTTCCTGTCTGTTGCAACTCCATTATGACCAACTTCTTACACAAAGATCTTGATGAGAATAAACCTTAATTTTGTAAAATGATGTCAAAGAGGGCCACTGACAGAAACCATGATCTTCCCAATTGTGAAGAATTGCACTGAACACACATCAATCCAACAGATTTGATTACTGTCTTGTTTGTTTTGTCTTTTGACTGAGTGACATCATGCAGCACAGTTCTTACTACAAACCTGTTAAACTTTCTTGTGTGCGGTGACCAATTCACAAATTACACACAACAACAAAGGTGGCAAAAGTATTCCATAATAATAATATTGTTTTAAAGTACAGGCTCTACAATGCACTTAAATACAGCCATAAAAAGTAATAATGATTTATTTTTTTCTACTGTCAATTTTATTATACAATATCCAGTTTGATAACTTCACCAGCCATCCATTTTCCTTACCGCTTATCCTCACTAGGGTCGCAGGTTTGCTGTATCTCAGCTGACTTGGGGTGACCCTGAACTGGTCGCCAACCAATCGCAGGGCACAGACAGACAAACAACCATTTGCACGCACATTCACACCTACAGACAATTTAGAGTCTTCAATTAACCTACCATGCATGTTTTTGGAATGTGGGAGGGAACCTGGAGAAAACCCACGCAAGTCCGGGGAGAACATGCAAACTCCACACAGGTGGGGCCGGGATTTGAACGCGGGTCCTCAGAACTGTGTGGCAGATGTGCTAATAGTCGTCCACCATGCCGCTGATAACTTCTTAGCACACAGAATATTTGATTAACCTATATCTTTTTTGTAGTGAGCACTTGTTTTTAAGACTCAGAGCTTCAGCACACACACTTCAGCATCCCCCTCGACTGCACTGCCTCCTCATAACAGTCTGATTTAAACGAGGAGACCAAAAGAGAGGCAAAAGTTACTATAATTTTTTTGTCTTTGGAATATATTACCGAACATATGTCATATACATGTTAACACAATCGGGAGTTGTCCAGAACATATTCACCAGTTTCAAAAAATGCAACCGTATTATAGGCATAATTGATACACAATTGTTAATTACTTTACTGTGATTTAAAAATATATATATATTCATTTGGAATTTGATTTCCTAATTGTGTAAATATTTGTTTTCATATTTACAAGCATATTTGGAATAAAGTCTGTCTGTCTGTCTGTCCTCTCCTCAGAACCTCACAAAGTCATTGCTTGCAGTGGCTTTTCTGGCGTCATTTGGCAGCTCCATGCTCTATGGATTTAATCTGGCTGTGGTCAACTCTCCTGCACACGTTTGTATCACTGCTACAAGTTTTTCCATTCTCTTAATAATTCCTTGGGAAACCTCCAATTTACAGTATAAGGGAAGCACCCCTTTGAATCAACACATGCCATTTGAATTCACAAACGTGTTGTGAGGATGTATTTGATTGTCATGTGGGGGTCATGTGGCTTTGCGTGTTAAATTGAAGAGCGCCTCCATCATGTGCCTTGATCAACCCTTCACTGCTGGATTTGATACGGTGTTCAACCGGAGCGAGCTGAGAAGCATTCCCGTTTGACCCCATGCTGAAGCATGTGGGCTTCATGGTTGCTGTACTTCACCAAATCTAGCACTTCATTATATCTGTATTATACTTTGATTTAGAGTTGTTTACCAAGTCATATTATTTATACTCTGGTTAATCCAAAATCCAAAATCTGTACTGATGATCCCGTTCATGGTCACAGGGATGCTGGAGCATATCCCAGTTGACTGAGGTGGGGTTAGTATCAGAATCAGAATCAGAATCAGAATCATCTTTATTTGCCAAGTATGTCCAAAACACACGAGGAATTTGTCTCCGGTAGTTGGAGCCGCTCTAGTACAACAGACAGTCAATTTACAGAACACTTTGGAGACAAAGACATTGACAAAAAACAATTGTGCAAAAAGATGCAGAGTCCTCTAGCACTTAGAGCAGTTCGAATGACTAATATTGCAATAGTCCGGTGCAATGACCATTGTGCAAGGGGCGCTGAGACTTCAAGGAGTGTATGCGGTTTAAAGTGACGAGTAGTGCGATAATCTGGGACAATGTTGGTTGTGCAAATGTTACAGATACTCCTCAATCAGTGTGCAAATGGAGCAGATGCTACTCTGGCATGAGTGGCCAGTATATGCAAATAGTGCAGCATGGCGAGACAACTACAGTGAGTGCACGAGTAATACATAATTGGCCCCACAGAAATGTGACAACAAACTCAAGTAAAAAAATTGCCAGCTTGTTGTAATGGAATTATAGGTTAGGTGTTTAAGACGTTGATCGCAAGAGGGAAGAAGCTGTTGGAATGTCTACTAGTTCTAGTTTGCATTGATCGGTAGCGCCTACATGAGGGAAGGAGCTGGAAGAGCTGGTGACCGGGGTGCGGAGGGTCCGAGAGGATTTTGCACGCCCTTGTCTTAGTTCTGGCAGCGTGCAAGTCCTCAAGGGTGGGTAGGGGGGTGCCGACAATCCTTTTAGCAGTTTTGATTGTCCGTTGCAGTCGGAGTTTGTCCTTTTTTGTAGCAGCACCAAACCAGACTGTGATGGAAGAACACAGGACTGATTCGATGACCACTGTGTAGAACTGTCTCAGCAGCTCCGGTGGCAGGCCGTGCTTTCTCAGAAGCCGCAGGAAGTACATCCTCTGCTGGGCCTTTTTGAGGACGGAGTTGATGTTGGTTGCCCACTTCAGGTCCTGAGAGACTGAAGGTCTCGACGGTTGACACAAGGCAGCTGGACAACGTGAGGGGCAGCTGTGGCGAAGGATGCCTCCTGAAGTCCACGATCATCTCTACAGTCTTGAGCGTGTTCAGCTCCAGGTTGTGTCGGCCGCACCACAGCTCCAGCTGCTCCGCTTCCTGTCGAAATGCCGATTCGTCACCGTCCTTGATGAGGCCGATGACAGTGGTGTCATCTGCAAACTTCAGGAGTTTGACAGTCGGGTTCGCTGAGGTGCAGTCGTTCGTGTAGAGAGAGAAGGGCAGCGGACTGACCACCTGTCAACCACAAGACTGACACATAGTCTGTCATTCACACCTTTGGGCAATTTCTAGTCTTCAGTTAACCTAACATGCATGTTTTTGGAGTGTGGAATGAAACCGGAGTAGCAGTAGAAACCCCACACAAGCACAGGGAGAAGATGTCAACTCCACACAAAAAGGTCACACCGGAGATTCTAACCCAGAAGCTTGGACTGTGAGGCAAACATGCTAACCGCTTATGTCACCGGTGGTGCTGTCAGAGATTAGTTTAGAAGTGATTTTCCCAGCATTGAACGCTTTGGTTTATTTAGCCAGAGCGCTGAATCAAAATCTTGTCTGTGGATGGGATTGCTCGGCCTCTCACGTCATCACCCTGGCTTCCTGTCTGCAATAGAATTGATTGCAGAGCTATAAAACGAGGAATGGTTCATGCCTAAAATGTATATCCGACCCTCTGCTATAATATCTAATTACTCATGACAAAGCTAAACACAGAGAATCAGCTTCTAATTTGTATGCACCACATGTCTGGAACAAGATCCCAGAGATGTGCACGTCATGCAATGTTACAAACTGACATGCTTCTAATGTGGTTAAGATCAAGCTTTAACCATGGCACATGTGACCTGTAGGATCCATTATCAGAGCTGCCAAATGTTACGGAACGTCCGTATTTTGTTTTTGCGAAAATCACTCAATGTTGACTCGTCACGGCCATAACGCTGATTGTTCCGGATATTGAAAAAAAATAATAATAATCCAGCGTCCGACATTACCGGCGCGTCTACATTGAACAGCTGCTTTCTGCGCGCTATTTTGTTACGGAGGTCGCTGCAGCTGAGTGCGAGGCGGGCAGCAAGGAAGGCACAGGAGCAATATGTTTCGGGGGTAGGCTTTATTTGCAACACTGTACTGCACATTAGTTCCCTACAGAGGACACTCTTTGGCTCGCTAACTTATCCCCGGTCGCTGTCGCTACACCTGCGCCGCAATAAACACACGCACGCACCTCACGTGATCTTTTCCTCAGTAGCGCACCTCCGCATGCGGAATTGCGCACACACTCACACAAACGCCACACACACGCTGAGCTCCCTGTCACATTGACGTCAGACAATGCCAGTAACAATGGTGTGACAAAAACAGCACGCGATCTACAAGGTCGATTTTATTGGGCACCCCTGCTCTAAATTTTCCGTAAGAGTGAATGTCAGTGGGAATGGTTTGTTATTTATACTGTATGTGTCCTGCGGTTGGCTGGGGACAAGTTCCACACCTGCGACCTTCGAGAGGATAAGCGCTTCAGTGAATGGATGGAGGGTATGATTCGTGGTTCAAACACAGCACATTGTTCTTTTCCTCCTTCAGTACATCAAAGACTTCTACAATGAGACACTTCAAGAAACTTATGGCTGGATTCCAAACAAGAGGCACCTCACAATCTTGTACTCCCTCACTGTGTCCATCTTTGCCATTGGTGGAATGATCGGCGCTCTGTTAGTGGGAAAACTTGTCACCAAGTTTGGCAGGTTAGTGTTTTCATGGCATAAGTTGTCATACTGCAGGCAAGTTTCAAATACTTACAATTTGGTGGCTAAAAACACCTTTTTTTTTCATCTAAAGGAAGTTAAAATGTGTGTGTATCTGAACAGGAAGGGTACGCTGGTGAGATCAACTGTGCTGGTGTTTGTCGGGGGGACTCTTATGGGCCTCAGCCGATCATGGAGGGAGCCATCCATGGTCATAATTGGACGCTTCATTGTTGGAGTACACTCTGGTAGGCCTGTGTGTCTCATGAATGTCCAAAATGTAGTCCAAATGTTCAAAGTCGTTCTGGAAATGTGTTGAAAATGTTGTGCATGCTTCATAACATTTAGCCTGTGTGTTATTAGTGTTGTTTCACACCTGGCTTGCTAAAAACAAAAACGTCTGATTGCAAGTCCAACAAATTGAAAAGGAGCAGAAATTGAAATCAAAGGCCCGTGGTGAGTTCCTTCTCTTCAATGATCAGGTATCTCTATCAGCGTGGTGCCAATGTACCTTGGTGAGATCGCCCCCAAGAATTTGCGAGGCTTCCTGGGTCTTATTCCATGCATCCATATTTGTCTCGGGGTCTTCATTGCTCAGGTCCTGGGGCTACAAGAGCTGATGGGAAAGGTATAAACATCGTGGTGTTCAACCTCAGTGTACAGAATATGCAAAGTGTTCTAAGATTGAACTGGATGTTTCCTTACAGGAACATTACTGGCCTCTGCTCATGTCCCTGATAATATTTCCAACCCTGGTCCAGTTGATACTGTTACCATGGTTTCCTGAGAGCCCACGGTACCTGTTGATAGAAAAGGGAAATGTTCACGCCACCATTGCAGGTATGAAATTATCTCACGTCCAAGCATCCATTTTCTATAGCACTTTTGTCCTCGTTAATGTTGCGGGTGAGCTGCAGCCTATCCCAGCTGAGAGGCGGGTTACACCCTTGACTTGTTGTCAGCCAATTGCAAATCTTAAGTCACATTCGTTATTTTATCAGAATTGCACCACTATTTGTCTTGATAACCAGTCAGATTATCTTTTAATTAAACTGATCTTCAACTACCAGATTGAACATGTCCTGTCCTCTCCTCTGTCTTCCAGCCCTCAAGTGGTTCCGTGCTAAAGGCAACATCCAGTTGGAGCTGGAGGAGATGCAGGAGGAACAACGCTCTTTGTCCTCCATCCAGACGGTATCTGTGTGTGGACTCCTCATGGACCGCTGTGTTCGCTGGCAAGTCATCACCATTGTAGTGGTCAACATCGGCATGCAGCTGTCTGGCATTGATGCGGTGAGTCGGGGAAAGTTGGATTAACTTGCTCATGTTTGTGCAAAGGCTGTGCAGTTATTATGGCAGCTCCCCGCTGTGCTTCCCCCATTTGTGTGCCTTCCTATCCATACATCACAGTCCCACAAAGCAGGGTGCAAACAACCACGCCTCATTATCTTCAGGTCTCCTCTCTCAGCGCTAACCCCCATTGGAGGGTTGACCCGTCTACATACAGGCAACACACTCCGGTACTCACTGTGCTGTGCCAACGGAAGCTGCAGGCATGCTGGTTCACGCGCTAGTACAAAATCCCAGCAGGGGTACACCCCGCTGGGTCTGCCAATCCCAGATGTTCCAGATTGCAACGCCGGAACATTAACGCAGAGTGTGTTATATATTTTCAAGCATTCATAATGAACATATGCAAGTTCCATCCATCAACTGTATCTATTTTTTCTCCAACTTATCCTGTTGAAGGGCGACGGTTGAAGCTGAAGCCCAGAACAGCTTACTTGAGAGGCAGGACCTGGACTGATCACATCAGTCCCAAAGGCTGACATTTACACCTACTATTTTTCACGAACATTCACATTAGAAATCAGTGACTAAAATAAATAAAAAATTAAGAAAAATAGAGAGTTGCATGCGGTCTGATTTAATTATATCCATCCATCCATCTATCCATTTTTTGAGCCGCTTCTCCTCACTCGGGTCGCGGGCGTGCTGGAGCCAATCCCAGCAATCATCGGGCAGGAGGCGGGGTACACCCTGAACTGGTTGCCAGCCAATCACAGGGCACATACAAACAAACAACCATTCGCACTCACATTCACACCTACGGGCAGTTTTTTTTTTTTGAGTTGTCAATTAACCTACCATGCATGTTTTTGGGATGTGGGAGGAAACCGGAGTGCCCGGAGAAAACCCACGTAGGCACGGGGAAAACATCCAAATTCCACACAGGCGGGGCTGGGGATTGAACCCCGGTCCTCAGAACTGCGAGGCAGACGCTCTAACCAGTCGTCCACCGTGCCTTAATTATATCCCTTAATTGTTATCAATTACATATTTTCACATACTTATCTATGGCAGTAGTATATCCACGAATCAACCAATTAATTTCCTGGTTCATTTAGAATTTGTATTTAAACAGCCGTCATTATTTTGCTGTTCTAAGACAACACCTAATAATTGATGAGGAGTACCTTGCCATTGTGACATTGTGAAATATATTAGTTGATTCATGGATCAAATATCTGTTGTGAATTTTGTTATTCAGCTCCTTGTTAGAGAACAGCAAGTTGAAACAATCAACATTTGGATAAGTGCAGTGAAAGGTTTAGAGAAGCCCAAGTTAAGTTGATCTGTAAAGGTTTTAGTGCATTTTAAACTCATCCTGAAATTTTCATCTCTTTTCAGCTCTTGATGTTTTTCCAGGTTCGGGTTTTCCATCTTCTTCTTGTTGCTGTTGCTACATCAACCATTTGTCAACCATCACAATGTCTGGATGATAGGCTCACTTTTTATCAGTCTGGATGCGGAAGCCCAACTGGATCCAAGCTTTGTTATTCTTAACCACCAGTGTCTTCCATTGTGACTCTAAACGTCCAGCCCGTTGTTGACACGGATGTTCCTATACACTATGCCACACGCTCGCATTTGACGTTCCATGTCCACTGTACCTCTCTGCATCTTGTGCTTCAGGCCTGTTCTTGTGTGCCATGATGAGTGCGTCTGTTCTGCCAGACCGGCCACTGGTAGGATATCCCCGTCCCAGACACTTCTCCTAACTGGCAGTAGTACACGCCGTGCAGGGCTTTTCCCGCTACGCTGGTTCCTCTTCATTCTACTTGTCGTCATGGGGTTTCTGCTTCCTTAGGCATTCACTTAGCAGTTCATCACTGGGGGCCATCTTCCTGAGACATGTCATCAGCCTCCCTCCTTCTGTGTAGTGTACAGTCTCAGGATGCTGCTGCACTTGGGGTGAAACCCTCCGTACATTGTGAGGAGCTTTCTTGTCTTTATGTCAGTGGCTTTCATATCCTTCTTTGGCCGTCTTATTACACCAACAGGGTATCTGATGACGGAAAAGAGAAAAACTAGGAAAAAGAAAACAAAATAGAAATATCAGCTGAATGAGAAGAATATAGAGTATGTATTTAGGTATTTTGTTTTATACATCAACTACATATTTCATGCGCTGTGATTGGCTGATATAAGCTCCAGCTCACTTGTGACTCTCATAAATGGTATACTGTGAATGTCAATTATCATGCATACAAAACTATACATTTATTCTTAATACTGAATCAAAAGAGTCAACACTATTTGAGTGTTTATTTAATCAAACCTATACTGTACTGTACTGTGCTGTGTTGTTTCTTTAGCAATGCTATTGTGATTGCCTTTATTATTTAATTTATTAGAAATAAATTGTAGTCATAAAATGTTTGACCTTGCCTTATACTGTATTCTATTCTTCACATAAGCTATAAAGTACTTAAAAAACATGCTGTGAAATGGACCTCAGAACTATTCCTGGCGTTAGCAAGAAAACAAACAAACAAACAAACAAACAAAATCTACATATTTAAATAAACGGAGAGAATACACATATGCACAGGCAGAACATTCACACTTCACACAGAAAAGACCAGACAATGTAGATCACGAAAACGTGCTGACAGCAGATAGTACAAGTGGAGTTCCTCATGTGAGATTCCGTTTGCCATTTTACAGACTACTTTGTCATTTCATTGGATGTGTTAAAAAGCAAAGCAGGACATAGGAAGACATAAACAACATTAGCTTCACCATTTAACCTTTAGTTTTGGGTACTAAACTCTGGATCGTGACCTTCAGTTTCATGATATTCAGAGCAGTATGCAGCTCACCTTTTCCCCGACAGCAAAGTTATTAACAGGATCCAAGTGGAGCTTAGAGGACAGTTGGTTCTTGAGTTTAGAAGATTCAGCTGAGTGGTTGCAAGCTCGTGGACGGGGCCCTCAAGGTGCCTCCCTTGTACTGCACCTTGAGGGATGACATCGGCCCACGGGCTGTTTGTAGTACTCATTGGCTGCTCTCTTCATCCGACTGCCACAACGAGAATAGCGTAAAACTTAAAGATGGAGTTGAAAAACTCATTCATGGACAATTATAAATGAATTCATTATTCAGTTATTATATTTAACTGGTTTCATTTAATCTTTCCTCATTGTGTTTATAGTCAGTTTTAATCTACGTGTGTACATGCATGCATGGCAGCTTGGATTGGTTACTTCATCAAAACAGGAACATTTAATCGGACCGATCACGAGCTCGTCCACACTGCCTCAAAGATAGAAGTTGCATCAGCAAAATGTGATTAATGACGATACACACATTAATTTCAAAAGGAGTCCTTGTCACATGTTCATCCACCTGTAGATGGGGTTCATTATTATTATTTTTGTTTATGTTATTCTCAATTTCAGATTTGGTTCTATACAAATGATATATTTAAGAACGCTGGAATTAAAGAGCCCCACATTCAGTATACCACAGTGGGAACTGGAGCCATTGAGGTCATCTCTGGAATGCTGGGTGTGAGTGCACGCATGCTAAGAAAACCTGCATGTATATGTATGACATTAATAAATCACGATCATGCTTCACAACCTGTCATATGATGACAGATGATATATTAAGTAGCCAGTTGATGACAGCACCTTGTTTCCCATCTTGCAGTGTTTTACAATTGAGCGTGTTGGTCGGAGACCGCTCATGGCTGGTGGTTACATCTTCATGAGCCTCTGCTGTGCTGGGATCACTGTGTCGGTCCTCTTCCAGGTACACCGCCATTCTGTTTGTCCACTCAAATTATTTAGAGGGTTTTAACTTGAAGAGGATTTTACATTTCTTTGTGGTAGGATTCTTTAGAGTCCATAATAAGTATTGACAGTGCACATTTTAGCCTAAAAACTAAAATTACTTCTATTTCCCTGCCTCAAGCAACATCTGTTCACCAAAGCATACATTCAGTAACATGAATACAGACACACACACGCACACACACATGCTCAGATATAGTTTAATTACCTCCATGAGTTATTGTTAAGTATCCTTTGTGCCTTGAAAGGTGCTATATGAATCCATTATTATTATTATTATTACAAATGAAGTTGAACAAAATGAAATATTTGAGGTAATTTGTAGAAGTCAATCAGGTGGAATGAGTTTTGGTCAAGTTTGTTCCCTGATATTTTGTTTCCGGTCATTTTAATGTACAATGAACATTTGAATGATCCTAAAATAATATGACAACATGTTTGACCAATCACAGGACCAGCTGCCCTTCATGCGCTACATCAGCGTTGGCTGCGTTGTTGGGATTATTGCTGGCTTCTGCATTGGTCCAGGTAAATATTAAATGAAAGCACCAATTAGTGACAGTTTTTTGTTTGTTTCCATTTTATTTGATTTTGTATTTTTTTCTTGCTTACAGGCTCCCCCTACTGTTGTGTAGTGGAGCTTTATTTTATTTTTTTTACACTTTGGTCAGTGGCTAAAGAAGAAAATGCAGGTTCAATACTAACACCATATTCTGAAATAAACATTGTCTCAAATTTTAGCGTGCAGCAGTTAATGCAAATACTGCACACAACTATGCATGGTAACATGAGCACTGACACACTAGTGCTAATAAAGCATTGGTGTGCTGGCTTGTCCACTGGTCCAGCACCACTTTCAAGTTTTTTTGTCCTGAAGATAAATTCACAAAAGATACATTTCAACATTCTGACTTTCAGCCTTAGACAATTACAATACATTTTGCTTTGAAGACAAAATGTGTTGTTATTATCCTTATAATGATTATTATTTCACATCGATGTAATTGCGATATATGTATTCAAAATATATTTATTTGTATGTGTTTACTTTTGTGGGACAATTCCACAATTGCACTGCATTATAGTGATGTATATACACCTATTCAAAAATGGGTACTTCATGCAATAGGACGCTAAAAAACAACAACAACATTTGGGTTTATGCCACAATTTTTGTCCTGTGCGTAAGGTGACACTGCCTCCTCCTGGACACACACACGTGATGATGCAGGCTCCCACCACGCCACCCCCTCCCTCTCTCCCTCTGCCTTCACACTGATATTGTATTTCATTAGTCTTGTAAATTAGGAAGTATTAAGTGCCACACTACATCCATTCCCACAGTCATTAATACAAGAGAAAGAGTTGAGTGAAGTGAATTAAGAGGCAATAATTTTCAACATTGGGAGTCATGTTGAGTGGACCTGCGAGGATGATGAATTGAGGAGAATCCGGCGTACACAATGTCATTCGTCAAGTAGGCAAAAATCTATACTTCGGCGCACAGACGAGGGTTTCTGTTGCCGCAATTAGACTTTTAATGGCTCATTGTTCATCAGCTCGGCGTGATGAATGCAGCTTCCGTCAGACTAAAGCCTGCACGCAGCATGACGCCTCCCATACATACCGCAGATGTTGACAAATTATGGCCTAGTTATTAGCCTGACAGTATTAAACCTTCATCTGCGCAATTATCATGCGCAGATAACGAGGATGGCATTTGTAATACTTAACGTTAGAGCATTAGAGAGAAAATGCATATTTCTCCTTCATCACTTTCACTTTTAACAATGAAGAATTGTGTATTTAAATCTCACAGACATTTTTTTTTTAAACTACTCTTAATTCCACAAGTCCTGACGAAAATAATCTTTTTATGGTTTGGTCTTTTTCCAACTTGGCAAACGTCCTCCTCGTCACAAAATAAAGCACATATAAAAGAAGCATGACATCATGCCTTGTTTATTTTCAATGACTTTGAAGGAAAAGTCATTGTTATGATCTCTGGAAAACTATTAGCTACTTCAATTTACAGCACCTGCTGTGCAGTAGACTATTTGACAGGATTTCTGCACCAACATCACAACGGTTATACACTGGCCTCTTGAAAGCCATTTGAATATTTATTCGATGTCCAGCTTAAGGTCCATGTACTAGAACGCTTTTAAGAATGTTCTTTGTCTTCACGAGTAAGATAATTCAACACACTCGTAGCACAACTAAGGTGCACTAGTACAATGAAAAAACTAGTGCGTCCTAGTCCTTCTACTAGTGCGCTGATTGACTTACTAGTTGAGGACAAAGAGTGCACGAGTACATGGACCTTAAGCTGGATATTAAGGATATCAAATAAACGTTGGAACAACTTTCCATACTGACCAGCATTTAATTGTCTGCTGACTGAATTGGTGCCTTAAGAAGTGCTGTGAGATTGAGAAAGTTGACATTTTTCACAATCTTTTGCAGCCGGTGTGCCTTTCCTAATCACTGCGGAGCTGTTCAAGCAGTCGCACCGACCAGCAGCCTACACCACGGGAGGCTGTCTCAACTGGTTGTCTAACTTCACCATCGGCTTTGTCTTTCCCTTCCTTGAGGTCAGAACCTTTTTTTTTTTTTTATTTCCACTCTTAATTATTCACGAAACGCGTGATCCTAAACACGTTATTTTATGTGCGACTGCTTAGATTTGGTCTGGAGAACTTCATGAGTCTGAGATATAACTAACTAAAGATCTTCATTGGCAAACCTTATGGTAAATGCAAACGTTAAGGGATTACTGCGCACTTCGGAATTACAACAACAATTTGTAGCTGGTACTTGATGTCACGATGGAAAAAGCGGTGACTACGTCTGCCTCACAGTTGTGAGGTTTGGGGTTTGAATCTCAGCTGAGGCCGTGCTGTGTGGAGTTAGGATGTTCTGTGTTTGCGTGGGTTTTCTCCGGGTAGTGAATGTGAGTGTGAAGAGTTGTTTGTCCGTGTGTCTATATGTGCCCTGGACTGGTTGTTACCCAATTTGCTAATCATTCTCATTATAATCATACTAATACATATGAGTATATTACAGATTGATGATGATGATGATGTTAATAATCGGGGAGAACATGCAAACTCCACACAGCGAGGCCGAATTTGAAACCCGGCCCTCAGAACTGTGAGGCAGATGTGCTAACCAGTCTGCTACTGTGCTGCCCAATAATAATAATGCTAACCATTCTCCCCCCGTGCCTGCGTGAGTTATCTCCGGGTACTCCGGTTTCCTCCCACATCCCAAACACATGCATGGTAGGTTGATTGAAGACTCTAAATTGCCCTTAGGTGTGAATGTGTGCGCGAATGGTTGTTTGTTTGTATGTGCCCTGCGATTGGCTGGCAACCAGTTCAGGGTGTACCCCACCTCCCGCCCGAAGATAGATGGGATTGGCTCCAGCACGTCCGCGACCCTTGTGAGGATAAAGCGGTACAGAAAATGGATGGATAATATTAATAATAAGAAGAAGAGCTTATATAGCGGCTTTTAATAAGTATAAATTACACAAATTCAATAGGAAATCAAAATGTGCAATAGTGCAGTAATACTGGTCAACAACAGAAGTGTGCAAAATTATGGCAACGTCACAATGCTGGAATGACAAATGCAGTGACAATCATACAATTAGAAGTGTACAAAATGAAAAGTTCCAAATTCTACATTTGATACTGAACACACAATCCGTTTCAGTTTTGCTTGGATGTCAAACAAAAGACAGTAGTATAGTGTGGACTGTTTGGTTGAGAATTAATGAATTAACACAAAGACATATTTAACAGATTGTAAAGAACATATTTGCCTAGCTAACATTAACCGAAAGGAGTTTCCTTATATTCCTGTATCACTTAAAAGCTGGGCTTATCAGTATTTTCACATTCAATAACTTCCAAACTACAAATATTTGGTTGAAGTGAATGAGAGTCAAAAGTGTAGTTTTACTGTAGTTTACAGCAAGCATTCAACCCTTTGACATAAAAATGCCATATATTCATTAAAAGGAAATACGGTGAGACCATTTTTGCACCACAAGTACTTGAACAGACAAGGTAAAAAAGAATAAGCTTCTGGGACCTCTGATTTGTTTTTTATTTCCCCTAGATTTGCAGCTAATGATGACTTTACTAATGGATTATTTTTTTGGATTATTCAAAGAATCAGATACAACATTTTTTTTTTTAGATTTTCTGTGCCTATTATATTCAAACACAGGACATGCCAAATGGTTTGGTTTCTCCTGTGATCACAACAATTAAAACTGTGACACAGGTCCTGCACTCAAAAACCAAAAAAACTATCAATCAAATATGGTACACGGTATACCGGTGGGATACAACGTGACCACACTCCTCATATGTGCCCTCTACAGCTGACTATGGGTCCTTACTGTTACCTCATCTTCTGTGCAATCTGCCTGGGAGTGGCCATCTACACCATCTTCATCATTCCCGAGACCAGGAACAAAACCTTCATGGAAATCAGTCAGATGTTTGCCTCCAAGAACAACATGCTTGAAGAGGAGCTGACATCCAACAGGGTTCTGAAAATCTCTAAAAATGGCTATGGGACTCTGGCCCATCTGGATGTTAAGTAAGAGGTGGACCTGCTCAGTTTGGTCAGGTGTGACCATGGCAGGGGTATAGAAGGTATAAACAATGGATACTGTTAAGACAAAGGCATGTTTTAGAAACTCTTCTTCACAGCATGTGACTCCAAGGTCACATGGCAATGTGTCTCTCATCAAGCTTCCAAAGCATTATAATCCATTTCCCAGCATCATACGCCATTTTCACAGGAATTTGTTCCCCAGTCCAGTCTTCGCATATCCAAGCACATCCCATGACCGTTCATGAACAATCACATCACGTGTATAAATATAACGCCTCAGAGGGGACATGCTCACTTTATTAATGTCAGTGTGTACTTTGAGTGTCTTGACTAAAGATTATTTTTGTTTTTCTTTTTTCTCACTCTAAATGTGATGTTTGTCTCTTTTTATTTAAAGAGACGGATATTGTGGCTACTGTAGTAGTCATTTTATGTCTTGAGTTATTTATCAACATGTCTGTTGGTGTATGTTTAAAAAATAATTCTTTGTATAGGACAGTGGTGTCCAAACTACGGCACGGGGGCCATTTGCAACCCGCCTTCCATTTTGTAGCAGCCTGCGACATAGACAAAAAATAAAATTTTACGCGGAATGCAACGCTATTGGACAACTACTATGCGACTACCATTACTACTAACAATAAATTGGTTCTTTATCAAGCTTTTCTACATATGCAAATAAACTATTTACAACTAAAATAGTAACACATTTCCTCTTTATAATCCCACGTAAATAAAGATTCATTCAATTCATTATCAGAAGCAAAATGTTTTCCTCCACTTTCTGGTCTGTGTCAAAGTCTGATTTGTAAACATATCACATTATTGATGAATTGTGATCCTCAACTAAACACTGCTTGAAAGATGTCAGCTTATTAAAGATTGCTCTTGTTTTAGTTCTGAATATGGAGATCTGCTTAGGGCAGGGGCAGATCTATTCTGGTGGGATACAGGGCTGCGGGCCATAACATAATCGTGATAAATCCCAAAATATTTTCCTAATCACCTTTAACAGAAAGCTGTATGTGAGCAGTTTCTCAAAATAACCATAATATATAACTGCGTAATGGATTGTTTTTATCGTGTTTAATAAAGTCGAATAATGCCACAGTGGCCCTTCCTTAGATTTTTTTCTGTATGCCGTCCTCAGAGGAAAAGGTTTGGACACCTCTGGTAGAAAAGAATGTGTAGTCAGAGACAAGGATAAGTATTCAGTAAAATTAAGAATTTATAAACCATTAATGTTTCAAATGTTTTATACTTTTTGGCATTCTCCTCTGTGTCACTTGCCTATGGGGCAGGGTTATTGCTTGATCATGCACCATTTATACAGCGTGAAAGCTGTAGAATCTTTTTTGTACCATTATTGCTTATCAAATCTCATTCGAAGAAGTACTATAAGTAGCTGGTCAGACCACATTTATGTATTCATCAGCAATGGACTTAATAATGAATGAACAGAATAGTTAGCTCAAAAACAGATAATAAAAACTAATCCCTGAAGCCTCCAGGAAAACAATTTTAAAACATCTCTTAAATTATTACAGCTATATTTCAAAACATTTCTCATTAACTGTATAGACTCCGATATGAATTTTAACATGTTACATTTGATGTCATAGATTCTAACAGGCAGCAAACAGCCTGTGATCCACATGTCATGTTATTCCATCCTCAGCATGGAAATGAACTGAACTAACTAAACTAAAAAAATGTAATGTCCACCTGTGCTTCACATTGCTGCAAACAAGCTTTAGTAAAACCTTGCGCTCTCACACTGTGTGAAAGCTGCCATCATCATAAATGTGCTTATCTGCAGCCTGGATAACAAATGCGCCATGTGTCATGTGACATTGATAGCCATACAGAATGCTAAAGGATCTCTTTCCTTCTGCCTTCAGGCTAGTTGATCCATCTGTCAGCCCCCCTGCTGAACAAACACACACGACTAGGAAAAACATTGTCAGCAGTGTGTGTATGTGTGTGAGAGAGAGAGAGAGAGAGAGAGAGAGAGAGAGAGAGAGAGGTTGTGAGCGTGTCAGCAGTGTGTGGGAGTACCTGTAAGAGTGTTTTACTAGTGAGTGTGAGAGTGTTTCAGTAGTGGATATGAGTGAAAAATGTCAGTAATGTGCATGAGAGCGTTTCAGTCAAGTATGCGAGCGAGAAAAAACAATCGGTAGTGTGTGTTAGCATTTCAGTAGTGTACATGGGTGAACAAAAATGTCCTTCGTGCCTGTGAGAGCATTTCAATCGTGTGTGTGTGAGAAGCGAGTGCATGAGAGTGTTTCATTAGTGTGTGTCGAGGTAATCCTGATGATGGCCCCTCATAGGTCGGGCAGGCTAGTCTTATAAACATCAGCTAAATTTATCTGCACTGTTTGACCGTGCTATCCAATAACTCTGTATCTCAGCATTTTCTGCTACGGCACAGTCTGCTGCCACATAAAGAATGAATGAAAAAGGAGGGGAGCCAAAACGGCGAGGAGGGGGACTGAGGCCAACTTTTGGAGTTGCTGGATTGCTGCTGAATGACAAAGTGTTTCAGACCATGAGAGATGACCACAAACTCTGGCTGTCCATAATAGAAAGTACCTGCCCAACAAAGTGACTGTGTGGATAACATTCGAGCATTACGGAACACGTGAGCGCGCGGTGCGCGCACAGGCCTCCGGCAGACCCAGTCGATAAATCAACCAAATAGCATCACAGGCTGGCGAAGGAAGCCGTCCAACAGATAAAATGCGCTCCCACACAACAAAGCCACACTCACTGTGTAATTAATTGCAACAAATTACCTCTTCCTCTTCCTGTCTGCCCCCACCTCCACTCCTCATGCTGCACTAACAAGCACACTCCTTGCTTGTGTGCGCGTTTGAAGGAAGAGCACACGCGCGGGCGCGTGCACGTGCACGTGCCTGCTCTGCAGCCTTCATAAGCGCCTTAATGTGGCTTATTGCAGTGTGCGGTCCCCTTAGCCGTGGAAATATTCGTGTGACGGATGTGCTTTGTCGCCAGCGCTCCCCAGCGGAGGGCTGCTGCTGTCAGGGACGAGATGATGACATTAACAGGGAAGCAAGGCGATGACAAATGCCTGTTATCAGCGAACGAGGCCGGTGACAAATCGAACGGCAGCGCCCAGGCAGCCCCGGCGCGGCGTAATAAAAAAGAAGATGGATGGCACACCCAGACAGGGCCCGCGTTAATGCGATTTCCACTGCTCTCCCTGACTCCCAATTAAGGCTGGGGGGTGTCGAGAGAGGAGATAGACTGTGTGTCTTGAGGATGAGAGTGTCTCAGGATGAAGAGGATGGACAATCATGAGGCTTAGAAAAAGTCTAACACAGTCTTCCGCCTCCACAGGCTAACATATGCATAGTGTTTCCTGCTTTTATACCGGTTCATCGGATTTTGAAGTGATCATTTTATGTTGTTGTTCTTCAGTATACAGTGGATCCTCGATAGAATGGACTAATAGGGCCGGGGGGAGGTCATGTGATATAGCCGATTTTCCGTCACATTGAAGCAGTTTTGTTTTTTTTGTTGAGGCCATCTGCACCCATATTACTGTACAGTACAAAATTATTGTTTTGTAGGTTTTTTTTCGTGGCCTAAAACACCCAGTACAGTACAAAGTTATTGTAAATATGAAAAAAGCTTGAAAATGCTTAAAAGCTTCACATTTCACCCAAACTTACTATGCCGGTGTACTTGGTCATAGTGACATTGTTGACATAAAGTACTCATCGTAGGCGAGTCGCTTTCCTGAGCCGCGAGGAATTTGTGTGCTTCCTAGTTCTAAATCCATTGCCAAAGGCGAATGGCTTGAGAACAACAACAAAACTGCTACTGTACCAAAAATAGCATGTTCCAGACTCCAGAGACTTGTATTTTGTACTCCTCCGAGTTAACCGCTGTCTCTCTGTTCTATGTACAATAGACAATTGAAAAACCCATCATCACATGGCCGCCATGTCAATGCCCCACATTCAACATGGCCACCACGTAGGCACGGGAGGATATAGTATTGTTGTATATCTGTGACCCAGAAATACATCAGTCTCATTCTCTGTCTGCATTGCACCACAGCACTAGTAATCATCCATCCATCCATCCATTTTCCTCTGCTTATCCGAGGTCGGGTCATGGGGGCAGCAACTTAAGCAGGGAAGCCCAGACTTCCCTCTCCCCAGTCACTTCGTCAAGCTCTTCCGTGGGGAGCTCGAGGCGTTCCCAGGCCAGGCGAGAGACATAGTCTCTCCAGCATGTCCTGCGTCATCTCTGGGGTCGCCAGTAAACAACATTGACCAATTATGGAACTAACAGACTTTGTCAATGGCATTTTAAGTGACAAATGGAAACAATTTTTGGACACATTGTTCCGTGCCGATGGTCTGTTTTATCCCATATCCGTTATATCGGGGTCCATTTTATGGAGGTTGCACTGTACAAGCAAGTTGTGCACTTTCAGTGTAGTACCATATTCTGCCGCAACATGCCCGCCAGCACGGAGCTCCACTGGATGAGATGCAGCGTAATTAAGAGCAAGAGGGAGCACGTGCCTCTTGAGTATTGGTGTGTGCTTGGTTTGAACGTATGTGTTGCTGCTCCCCGTTAAAGTAGCAGTTGTTTGAAGGTTTATAATTACCGAAACATTTTATGTTAATATCCGTTAGTTCAGGTAATGTTAGCATAAGCTTTTTTTTTTCAAAGTTTAAGTGTGTTTTTAATATGTTAATGTGTGTGAGAGGTCAAACTGTATTATATATATATATATATATATATATATATATATATATACATATGTTCTCTCTATATTTAGAATTTTCACCTCTTGCAGTTGGTTCTGAAACATATCCCCCGCGATAAACAGGTTTTCACTGTATACCAATGACCGGGTTGAATTTGAGCATTTTCCCCACTTACAATCAAACTCAGCAAAGGCCAAATTATTGGACGTCTCGAAATCATTACGCTGAATTGATCATCTTGTGGTTTTGGGGTTACTCGGATACTGATCGGGGCTGACAATCAAAACGTTTATGTTGAATATTTCCAACGGCAAATCCTTTGTGTGTGGTTAAGTGATTATCGTAAAGTCCGTACATTCTTACATAACTGTAAGTCTCACATACGTATGTGACTTGCTGATTGCTTACTAATGACTGCATAGGCTGTTGAGTATGTTTGTTGTTGGGGGATAGTTCCAATTTGATTAAATCAAGGAAGTCAGACAAAACCATCTTCCTGGAATGGGAAAACACTGGTTGTCAGATGAGTCATTGATGGTGTAGTGGTACACTCGCTTGACTTTGGTGCAGGCAGCGTGGGTTCAGTTCCCACTCAGTGACGGTGTGAATGTGAGTGCGAATGGTTGTCCGTGTCTATAGGTGCCCTGCGACTGACTGGTGACCAGTTCAGGGTGTAGTCCGCCTTTCGCCCGAAGTCAGCTGGGATAGGCTCCAGCGACCCTAACCAGGATAAGCGGTGTTGGATGGATGGATGGTTGTCAGATAGAGCACAGTCATCTTTAGTGAAGGTATGACTTACACAGGTATAAAACAGTTCAGAGAGGTATTCTTTGAACAACCACTGTGTAAACTAACCCAGCTCTTCTAAATATTAATGAAGTAATGCTAACCCCTGCGATTGGCTGGCAACCAGTTCAGGGTGTGCCGTACCTCTCGCCCAGAGTCAGCTGGAATAGGCTCCAGCGTGCCCGCAACCCTAGTGAGGATAAGCGGTACGAAAAATGCATGGATGGATAATACTAACTCGTACATCAACAACGTCGGCCGTTCCAAGGGCTCTGTGATTGTGACGGGAAATGGAACGATAACCAATTACAAAGGCCAAATCATTCGCCACAATAAAAATGACAAGAAGAGTTTGCAACTGCAATGTAGTTACCATAAAAATAAACGCCTGGCTTCTTCTATTTCTTCTTCAACTATTACTTTTTCTTCTTTGTATTTTCCAGCAGTCTGAATGCCCTATGGTACCATGCTCCCTCTCAAACGTCAGTCTTGGTACTACTACAAACATCTGTTTTCGGTGGAGATATTTATAAGTGTGGTTTGCCGTTTTGGTCATCTCCAGTACACCACACACCAAGAGCAGTAGGACTATATATTACAAATGTTTCCTCATCATGTGTGGGGTCTCTAACATTTAAAAAAACAGTTTAGAAACCAGAATGTGTGTTAAAGCCTTCACTGAGGTGTATGACAGCATGTCATAACTGAATCTGACACTACATAAAACATTTTTTCCTACTACTACTGCCACTGCAGACCAATCAGCAAGTTTCTTCAAATCTGTTTTGACAGTTATAGGAGCATCCTAAGAACATTAACGTTGAATCTGTTCCAGTTCCCTCAGACATGTAGTTTGACCTGACTGCTTCTGACACTGCATACACAAAAGTTCTTTCTAATCGGATCACATTCGTCTAAAATATATGAACAGTGGTGTCTTGAGATACGAGCGAGCCGACTTATGGGTTTTTCGAGACACCAGACGTTTTTCAGCCAATTATTTGTTTTGACTTGCGAGCAAAAATTAGAGATATGACCACTGTATGGTGGCAGTGAACTCAACTCACTTCACAACAAGCAGCAGTTTAGCAGAGCAGCATTTTAGCAGATCGGGAACAATTGTTTAAAAAAAAAGGCTTCAAGCTGTTTAATTAATGTCCCACCCAGTTCAAGTTTACTGTCAAACTAAACATAAAACAAAGATAAAATTAAAATAAAAACCTCTGGCTTGATCTGGATCAAATTTACCCTCAATAGGACATATTATGGAAAATTATGATGTTTCCACTGCATGCATCACATATGCAGAGTTGCTCATTATATAATTGCCAAGTGTAATTCAGGCTTGGTGATGAAGTGCTGCCTTCATGAAGGAAAATTTGATAAAATCCATGTTTTGTTTTGTTTTTGCGTGGATGAGTGTGTATTTTGCAGTTCAACGTAGCCCCATCTGGGCTCCAGGTGCAGCCACCGCTAGCTCTGCCCCAAGTTGTTATGGCAACGTAATCCAATTCCAAGTCCCTCACTTGCAAATGACAGCACCACCGCCTCAAAACAGGCTAACTTCATTAGGGGTTTTTGACTACTGCATGTCATACTAGGCACGTTATTAAAACACGTGGGAATGTGAAAAAATGTCTCATTTTAAGGTTATGACACTGCACCAACATGTTAAAAGGAATTTGACATGTTTAAACTACCTCTTACACATCCAAATAAAATTAGTTTGAGGGGATTCTCATCAAACTGTAGAGGGAACTTCCATTGACGTATACCTGCCATTCTTAAAAGAATACAGGTTGATATATCAAAAGCAAATAATGGAAAGTTGTTCTAACTGAACCAAACAAAGAAATAAATATACACAGATGCAAAAGTAACTTCCCTGGTGGAAGTAACAAGACCAACTGAACCTTTACAATCGCTTAAGAAAAGCTTGCATGTTAGGAAGAATGGGGCTTGGGGGCCGAGATAAAGTGAAGGTAGAGAACATGCAGCTTTAATTTTCTGCAGAGCCCATCTGCTCCCTCCTTTCCTTCCTTGTTTTTACTCACATCTCAATCACAGTCATGCCTCAGAGGTAGTAGGTTGTTATGTGTCTCAGTGGCCAGGAGGAACATCATTAGGGTCTCTCAAACAGCGACAGTAATGAACAAACCCCCACACTGCTATGCCTTTACCCTCACATTGTGAAATACTTCATTCAACAGACAGGTTCAAGTGCTGAGCCCAAGCTCCTTGATTAGCACGTATTAGGCATGTCAGCAAAAAGAACAGGTTTACCTCAAATCACTTGCGCTGCTCTTTAAATCAGCTCTCATAATAACCAAGTTGACGGACAATCTTTGCGTTATAGGCAGACAGGCCAAAAAGAGATGAGCTACGATTCTGTCCAGGCTGTTCGAACTCCTGTCCAAGTACCCAGATGTTATCGTTTTCTAAAAGGATCAGTTTGGTATATTGAGAAATAGCCCGAGGACGAAGCTGCACCTGTTCCAGGACACCCAAGGGCAGCTGTTTTGTCACTCTGACAATGTTTTATAAAAGGCAGAGGAAGCTCAAAAGGGTACAGAAGCAAACCCAGATACAGTATCTGCAGCTATTACATCCAGCCTAAAAAGGAATGGGTTGAAATGAAGTGAAATATAGTTGTGGCTCAAAGGGGAGAAAAGAACAGAGTCTAAAGAGGGATGGCGGAGTCTCCTTGGGAGCCCGCAAGGGCTGTGCTCCGAATCAAAGACAGATGAGGCGCCGTTGCAGACACTAACCCGTATCATACTGCGAGCTACGCAGTGAGGAGAGGAAGATATGTGGCTCACAGTGAGATGTCTTCTGGGAGAAGAGCCCACCGCTGATGATATTAGTTTGGAAGAACAAGGAGTAAAAAAAATAGAAGCCTGCAGGGAAGGAGCAGAAGAAAAGGAAGGGAGGAAGCAAGGCATAAGTCCAAACTCAAACTAATAAGGTGTCATGTGGACGGGCGGGCCAAAACATGACTTGGAGTTATTGCCGGGTCTCAGCCTGATGGTATAAGAATTACAGTACATGGATCATAGCTGGATCGATAGGTAGACAAAGTCATTATGGAACGTCTCCCAATGGAGGCTGCAAGCAGGGACTGAGGGTTGATATTTATCACCATGCTGATGGTTAACACACTTTAACACACAGGTGGGGAGCTGTGCGCTCATATTTTGCTTGTTGCTGTTATTTCCAAAGCTATCTGTTCCAGCTTTAGCGATTGTTTTGGCTATCCTGAGAAGAAGAAGAATCACCTTTATTGTCATGAACATGCATGCACACGAAATTTGTTAACTGCATTTTATCCATCACAGTCAGGGTCTTGAACCTAGGTCCCCCACAGTGGCAGGCGATGACCTTAACCGTTGGAACACAGCTGCAGGTATACAGCCCTTCGTGCAATTCTCGTACCCTGCGAAGGATTTCAAACACAGCGTGTTCACAGGTAAGCTAAATCTCTAGGTGAGTGTCCACAAAGGGACATTCGTCCTTTTATGTGCCCTGCCTTTGCAGCAAAAGAAGCAAAGTGATGGGGAGCATTGATCCTCTCTGTGCCTCGAGAAATTAGGCATGAAATTAAAGCTCCCATCAATGGCCAGACGCAGGCGCTGTCA
Source organism: Phyllopteryx taeniolatus (assembly GCF_024500385.1). NCBI lineage: Eukaryota > Metazoa > Chordata > Actinopteri > Syngnathiformes > Syngnathidae > Phyllopteryx > Phyllopteryx taeniolatus. Next base: position 14,900,417 of record NC_084505.1, on the reverse strand, counting down.
CCTGATCCATTGTTATTTATACTCAGAGGAGATGATGATGATGTCTGCATCACATGGATGATAACGGAGAGCGAGAGAGAGAGAGAGAGAGAGAGAGAGACTTTCGAGCCTCCATCCATGCTTGGTGCCACTGACCTGCCATCATTTATACTGCCAGGGCCCAAGTGCAAGGTTAGCGCCACCAAAGGCTCTCATCAATCACTGTTGAGCTGGACAGAGAGAGGACGGGGGTCAATGTCTCTCACAGCCAGCCTCTGCTGATGAGAGAGTATTTATAGATCAGGAAGGAAGAGAGGAAGGAGCAGACTGGACGCACTGTACGTCTTTGCAGCTTATTGCGTGTGTGCAGGGAAGCACACATGACACAAACGTAGTTAACTAATGTCAATGCATCTGCCCGTGTCAAGGAAAACACGCACAACTTGAGCACATTAACACAGTTGATGATGTAATTTGCTTTGAACATGGGCGACACGGTCTTGTAACGAGGCGAATCGCCAGCAGGGGGAGCCACCTTGCCCACACATCAGAATCAGAATCTGAATCAGAATCAGAATCATCTGTATTTGCCAAGTATGTCCAAAAAACACAAGGAATTTCTCTCCGGTAGTTGGAGGCATTCCATGCTAGAGAACGTGGAGTTTCTATCTATCTATCTATCCATCTATCTATCTATCTATCTATCTATCTATCTATCTATCTATCTATCTATCTATCTATCTATCTATCTATCTATCTATCTATCGAATAAATCCATCCATACTTTTTTGTGGCCCACTGAAGCAAATAAACGGTGTCTGCTTCTTGGGGCATTGAAAGGGCGGCCATGTGATGATGTTTATTTTCATTTTGGCAGAAAATCTGGACCAAAATTGCAATTTTAAAATAATATAATGAAATATAATATATATTCTACAAGCCAGTGGCAGTTTCTGGTATATGCAATATATGCGGCCACACATGGCAGCAGTGGCAAGCCACCGCCGCCCTAAATGAAAAATGCTATGTGAAATAGTTTTGTGGTAGCATTTCTATGGGAAATGTGTGCCCCCTTGTGGAGACATGTTCGTGGTCTTTTAAGGATTTTGCTAATAAATGTTGAGGCAAAAGATTATCGTTGTCAAGGAGTTATGGCTCCTGACTTCCTCCCATATTCCCAAAACATGCATGTTAGATTCATTGTAGATTCTAAATTTTACATGGGTGTTAGTCCAAATAGTTGTTTGTGTATATATGTGCCCTGCGGTTGATTGTTGACCAGTACAGGGTTTTACCTCACCTCTCACCATTCGTCAGCTGGGATAGGCTCCAGTGCACCTGTGACCCCAGTGAGAACAAACACTATTGAAAATGGATGGAAATGTTTGAAAGTGAAGCTGTTTTGCATGCACATAGGCCAGTGATGAGGCTAGCAAGGTGTGACTACTGTATGAAATACACGCAGTAAGCTTAAAAAAGAATAGAAGAATCTCGCGATAAAACATGAACTCGTTTTTTCACAGATTTGGAAGAATATATGCTTGTGAGTATTGCTATATTACCTGTCTGTATTTTCCATTAATTGTTAGTATTAAGCTGGCGTCTTGTATTCAAATATACCTTGTGTAATTCTTTTTGTTGCATGTTTAGTTTTACAGTACACTTGGGGTGTCATTATACAGTTTAAACCATGCTCAGGGAGGGCAGAGACTGTGTGTGTGTGTGTGTGTGTGTGTGTGTGTGTGTGTGTGCGTGTGTTTGTGTGCGCACGTGGTGTGTCACGCATGCACACACGCACACAAATACTCTTTCAGTCACTTATATTATACTACGATACTAAAGAAATACACTGAATATAAAACAAAGCTGTAAGTGTTCCATTTTGGAAGATGTTTGTACTTTTGGATTATTTTGTGAAATTTAAAAGGTCAGAAATTGAATAAAACCAATCTTTTTCACTCGATCTCGATCAGCAGAAAATCACGTGGTCTACCCCGATTTCGGATCATGTGATCGGATCGGGACATCCCTAGTTTCAGTTCTTTTATGATTACATACTGCAGGATGCCATATTATACTGAGAAGCCAGGACAGAAGATGCGTGTGTGCTGATTTCCTGTATTGCAATAAATTCCACTTCTGATTCTATGGTATGAATGTATAACGTTTGCTCAGCTACTTCAGTCATGTTAAAACAATGAAGTTCATGGTCTGATAATGAAATAATCCTTCAATGATTGAATGGATGTGATTGAGAATTGTGAATTTGCAGAGACAAAAAAACAAACTTAAATGAACATGGCCGGTACAGAAGGGAAGACCGGGACCAGTCGCTCCACCGAGTGACGAGAATGACTTTAGCGACACCCCCTCAACCCCCACTTACCCGCATCTCCTATTACAGCCTCCCCACTCAAATGGCCCTTCTTAGGACATGAAGGTCAGCATGGTAGATAGTCTGGGTGTGTGATCGATAAGCCCACTGACAGGTTCTGTCAAGCATCCGGCAGGACTCAGATCCCTCAGCCCCCCTCCCAGCCCCCGTTTTGAAGGAGAACTGTCACGAGCTGCCACTGTCACATACCAGTCAGGTGCTTTCAACGCACTGATAATGTGCCAAGGAATTTCACTGTTATCCCAACTGTAAAGAGGGGAGTGAAGGGGGGCTATGTGTGTGTGAGGAGGCGAGTTGTTGAAAGTTGTGTGTTTGCATCTCTGTGTTTGTGAGTGTGTGTGTGCGTGTGTGTGTGTGTGTGCATGTGTGTGTGCTTGCGTGTGTAAATGCAGTGTAGCCGATGTTTATTCAACATGAAGAAACAGAACAATGGGATTTGTCTGGAAAATGATGCTCAGTTTTTACTCCTTTTTACTTCTCTATGGCCATTCTCTTATTCTATTTGGTAAAAGTGACCAGCTCGGATAAGTTACGATGCTGGAAACGAATACTTTCCTTTTTCTTCAGTGGCTCCTTGTTAAGGGAGGTCTGCTAGAATCCATTTTTCAGGTGCTCCTCAGTGACCCGAATCACAGATGTTGGAATGGAGGAGTCTCGCCCAGAGGCCATATTCTAGGGTATTTAACACTTTGACGACAATGTCCTAAAATTGAGATGTGGCAAAACAGACGGCGTATGTATGTTTGTGTGTCTTTAGTGACGAAGGGAGGGTCGGTGGTTAAAGGGGTGACAAGGAGGAGATAGTGTTGCTGATTGACATGTGAAGAGTGGCACAAAAAAAATGCTCCCCTTTGGAATGCACCAATCTCCCAGTGTCCTATGTTGCTTGCGTCTGACGGTGAATTGTTAAAAGCATTCCTGGCAGTTAGGGTGAGGGTGAAAGGAGGGTGAAAGGAGGGTGAAAGGAGACGGTCTGCTGCCAAAAGAGGAGTTTGTTTATTCCTAAAGAAGTTGAACAGTATCCATGCAGCCTGGAAACGTAATCACACCCAAAATACAGCAGCTGGAAACTGAGAAATAATCATTATAATTCTCCAACCACTGTGTTATTAAAGAACAGTCCACAGATTCTCATCCTATCACTTTCAAAGCACTCAGGATAGCAGTTCAAAAGAGGCTCGGTGGTCCCGCCCCCCCCCCCCCTTGCCCTGCCTTCCATAACCCCTTTATCCCCCAAGTTCCCCACCATCTCAAACCCACCCACCGAGCCAGGGAAGGTGGTGGTCGCGCTCTCAGGCAAGGTCCATTTGGAGCGGCAGGTTAAACCGACCACACGACAGGGGCAAAAGGCCCCCGCTTACAAGGTCTAATTGGTTTCACAGGCTGCAGACTGTGCAGGGAAGGGAGAAGGGGAAAATAGGCAGATGGGGGTATAGGGGAGCGTTACAACAGGGATAGAGACAGATAAATGGTAGGAAGACAGGGGGAGGTCGGTGCAGGGAGGAGGGATCAGACAGAGGCAACAAGGACACCAGGGGGGACACTTAAGACAGAGATAGAAAGTTGAATCACATGGATGGAAAAGACAGAAGGTCAGCGGATGAAGATGATGGGAGGATGGAGGTGAAATAAGAGGACATAGAATGACAGAAAAGGCTTGATCCTGTGATTGAACTGTTTGATTTTACAGTGACTTTTACAGCAGTAGAGAGACTAGTTGAGCCACTGAGAGCTGGTGGATTAGTAGCTTTCAATCCCCAGGTGCATCACTAATAGTGATACCATTTTTATGAACGAAGATCTACAATAGTTGGGCCCTTTCATCATATTTGAAAATCTTTTTGCTGAGGACATATTTTAGCATTGACTAAAGTAGTATAATAAATGGTTTAAAGGCCTACTCACCTGAAATAATGTGTAGTACAGTTTTTCTCCATTGGTTTGACTAATTTCTTGAAACTGAGATTACATTTTCAGAACTGTAAGATCATTTGGCAAAACAGCCTTAAAGTTCAGCACAACACCAATGCTCACTTGCGAAAGCTCATGTTTCTCACTAAACATTCGCCCATGTGTCAAAACTAAATTCCTTTCTCATTGAAATAGTCAGTGCCCACAAAATGCATCATCCCTTTGATGTCGTCTAAGCCCTGCAAGTCAAAATGTTTCGATGTTTCGTCACTATGGCAGAGGACCATTGTAAAAGCCCTCATGTCCACCTCACAGTCTGAACCCAGACAATGGTTACTGTACTATTTTTTTTTTTGTCTGACTAACAGAATACAATAGTGTGTAAAACAGAAACAAAAAAATACCCTTTTCCAGTAAGAGTTGCCTCCACGGTTTGACAATACACATTGCACTCATACTGCCAGGGAAATTATAACTGTTTTTATTCACACACGTACATACATATGCATATAATATGTATATATGGATATACATTATGTGTACATACTGTATGTGAGCCTCCAAGCATGAAACTTATCGGAAGTCGCACGCCCATGTTTTGAGCTATGTACTTTTCCCGAAAAGGAATTGAAAAATGCTTTCTGAATATGTATAGATTGCGGAAATCGGAGCGGCACAGTGGACAACTGGTTAGAGTGTCAGCCTCACAGTTCTGAGGGCCCAGGTTCAATCCCCGGCCCCGCCTCTGTGGAGTTTGCATGTTCTCCCCGTGCCTGCGTGGGTTTTCTCCGGGCACTCCGGTTTCCTCTCACATCCCAAAAACACGCATTAATTGGAGACTCTAAATTGCCCCTAGGCATGACTGTGAGTGCGAATGGTTGTTTGTTTCTATGTGCCCTGCGATTGGCTGGCAACCAGTTCAGGGTTGCCTCCTGCCCGATGACAGCTGGGATAGGCTCCAGCACACCCGTGACCCTAGTGAGGAGAAGCGGCTCAGAAAATGGATGGATGGATGGATGTGGAAATCGGGTAACATCTGGTGAAGTTACGTCTGTTTAAAGATCGGAAAAAAAACAGGACTTCAAGCATGGCTGTTTCAGGATGAAAACATTTACCCGGATAAAACCAAGACCGCATTAATTATTTATAATAATTAATAATAATTAATTATTAAAACATATCATTCATAATAATTACATATACATATGCTTCCGCCGGGCGGCCAGTTGTCGGGGCGCCTCTGTGTGGGACGTGTCCCGTCCACCTGGCTACTCTCGGGTGGACCCCTTGGCCCGATCCGCCCCTCGATTGATTGGGTGGGGTCCTCAGCCACCGCGGTGCAGGCACAGAAATTACAGGACACTTCTGTCAGTCTTTGTGTATGCAAAACGGTGGCAATTCACTTGCATGTGTCCGCAGGCACACACCCCTGGGAGTATTGCGCTGAGTTTGGGGCCACTCAGTTATTGCAACAAATAACTTATGAATATTCGAATTGCTTGTGTATCCCCTCGCATATATATCATATCTAATGCTTCATTGTTGTAGCTATGTAATGATTGACTTTTCTCATCCTGTTTAAAATGAGTGCTTTTTCTTATGTCTTCGTTTCTATCTCCCCTCTCGAAACTTTCTTCTGTTCGACTGATCGATTCTGATTCTCAATAAACATCAATATAATATAATACTAAGAACCCACAGCCGAAGCTTAAAAACTCCACTGTGACACAGTAAAATTGTTCCGACATAAAAGGGATACAGATCCTCCATTCTGCTTGACCTAACAGCCGAACAGGACAAAAAAATTATTATTATTATTATTATTATTATTATTATTATTATTATTATTATTATTAATAATTATTATTATTATCCATCCATCCGTTTTCTTTACCGCTTATCCTGACTAGGGTCGCGGGTGTGCTGGAGCCTATCCCAGCTTGTTCGGGCAAGAGGCAGGGTACACCCTGAACTGGTCGCCAGCCATTCGCAGGGCTCACATAAACAAACAACTATTGACACTCACATTCACACCTACAGGCAATTTAGAGTGTTCAAACCTACCATGCATGTTTTTGGGATGTGGGAGGAAACCGGAGTACGCGGAGAAAACCCACGCAGGCATGGGGAGAACATGCAAACTTCACACAGGCGGGGCCGGGGCTTGAACCCTGGTCCTCAGAACTGTGAAGCTGACGCTCTAACCAGTTGTCCACCGTGCCGCCTATATGTACATATATTATATATTATTTAAATTTAAACCACTTACATTGTCACAAGTATAGGACATTAACAACATCATTTAATTATTTTTTAACTGAATTTCTACACAGCATTCAAATTATAAAAGTTATTTTTCCCCATTTGTGGAACTTCTACCTGTAATGAAACCTGTCTGGTCATAGTGGATTATCGACGGGAGTACCTTTTCAAGTCTCACTGCAAGGGCTTGATAATCTTGATATCTACATTAATCAGAGATAATGGACGATAATTAGCCCGGAGAGTGGGGTCTTTGCCTGATTTTAGTAGTCATTTTATTGCAGCTGTGATCATATTGCTACTAATTTGACCTTTATCTTTTATCTCCTTGACTGTTCTGAAAAATAAAGACGCTAGGATTGGCCAGAAGTGTTTAATAAATTCGACCGAAATTCCATCCAGGCCAGGCACTCTTCCTGATTGCATATTTTTTAATGCGTTATGTAATTCTGTGATGGTTAAAGGAGCATCAAGACTGTCGTTATTTTTTGTGTTTAATTGAGGAATGTTTGTATCATTAATAAAAGTTTAAATTTCTTTTTAGTCTGGCTCTTTTTGGCCTCGATCCCAAAAGGACACATTTCACAACCCTGTTCACCCCCCCACCCACTACCACCACCACCACCACCACCACCGTATAGGTCAAAGAGCAAAGTTGGCAATACATCTGCAGGAAGTACCGGTATTGAAGTCTTGAACATGCACTGACATGCTAAGTAAACATTCAAAGTAAGCGCGCATAAGCAGGTAAAGCAATTTTTCCAAACTGGATGATGAATTTTTACATATTTTGAGGTATGTGTGTGCTCTATTCTGATTTATTCTTGATGGAAAAACATCACAGTAACATTCTGAACATTTACTATGATCTCATAAATGTCAGACATGGAGAAGAAATTGTACCTTCAGGCGTAATTTCGGTACATACAGTACATGAAAAACAAAAAACATCGAAAACCATCGCGGCGCAGCAAGTTTGCTCATAATAAAATGTATTTGTATTTGTATTGCATTGCATTTCACAATCGTGTGTGAAAATGAAGCAAAACACGGAGCAAAATCAAAAATCTGTGATAGTTTATAGAGGAAAGAAATCTGGAAGTGCTCAGTAGATATAGGAGTGACTTTGTGAGTCCTCAGAGTATTTATTTCTGTTTATACTCAGATGAGTGTCATGTGTATTATTGGTAGGTATGGACCAACAAATGATATTCCCAGAAACATCACCGTGGACACTGTCACACTGCAGGAAACCTTGCAACTTTAATTAAAAATGAGAAAATTGAAATCGACAATTTTCACCTTAACTTATTTTGTCTCTCAAATGTTATGAAAAACAATGTTATTTCTTTGTTGTTTAACATACACATGTCCTCATCTTGACACCTTTACCATCTTTCATGGTTTATTGCTTTGGAGCGTGTCCATGTCTCTCATGTCTATGACATTTGTCTTCAACTAACTGTCTAGACCAGACTAATAACACATATAAATTCCTGAAGTGACTGGCATTCCCATTCGACGTAAAGTGATCTTCCGTGCGCTTGCCAGGAATGAGTGAACAAGACCACTGACACTCCTCATTCACTGTTAGAAGAGTCTTATTTTTCCTCTCCCGGCCCCTTCATCACTTGATAATTCAGATGTGTACATGTAGTAGAGATCACTAATGGCTTTTCAACATAAAGCACTTCTGTTTTCCATGATTTATTAATAGAAAAATTACAACCCCAATTCCAATGAAGTTGGGACGTTGTGTTAAACATAAATAAAAATAGAATCCAATGATTTGCAAATCATGTTCAACCTATATTTAATTGAATACACTACAAAGACAAGATATTTAATGTTCAAACTGATAAACTATATTGTTTTTAGAAAATAATCATTAACTTAGAATTTTATGGCTGCAACACGTTCCAAAAAAGCTGGGACAGCGTCATGTTTACCACTGTGTTACATCACCTTTTCTTTTAACAACATTCAATAAACATTTGGGAACTGAGGAGACTAATTGTTGAAGTTTTGGAGGTGGAATTCTTTCCCATTCTTGCTTGATGTACAGCTTCAGCTGTTCAATAGTCCGGGGTCTCCGTTGTCGTACTTTACGCTTCATAATTTTCAATGGGAGACAGGTCTTTCAAGTTGCACTTACGGATGTAGCGCCGAACTGTATTATTTACTGACATTGGTTTTCTGAAGTGTTCCTGAGCCCATGTGGTGCTATCTTTTACACATTGATGTCGGTTTTTGATGCAGTGCCGCCTGAAGTATCGAAGGGCACGGGCATTCAATGTTGGTTTTCTGCCTTGCCGCTTACATGCAGGTGATTTCTCCAGATTCTCTGCACCTTTTGATGATATTATGGACCGTAGATGATGAAATCCCTAAATTCCTTGCAATTGTACGTTGAGGAACATTGTCCTTAAACTGTTCGACTATTTTCTCACACACTTGTTCACAAAGAGGTGAGGTGTTTTTATTTATGTTTAACACAACGTCCCAACTTCATTGGAAATGGGGCTGTATATTTTGTTATGTCAATTTTAACCTTGAAAATGATGCTATGAATAAAATGCTCTTTGTGTTGATTTTTGTTTTAATACCCAATCTTCTATCAGTCTTTTAGTTAGCGTATCATATGATTTAAATTCTAAATATGTAGACTCATTGATGGTGTAGGGGTTCACGCATGTGAATTTAATTCCCACTCAGGGACAGTGAATGTGAGTGTGAATGCTCGTCTTTTTCTATATGTGCCCTTGTGATTGGCTGGCGACCAGTGCAGCGTATGCAATGCCTCACACCTAAAGTCAGGTGGGATAGGCTCCACCTCACCCCTCAACCCTAATGCCGACAAGAGCTATAGAAAATGGATGGATAAATTTAATATGCAAAATATTTTTGGGTGTGTTCATGATCTAAGGTCTTGAATGGTGTCTTGGCACATTTCTGAAGCCCCAGAATAACAAGAACAACACTGCAGAACTGACAAGGAGGCAATCTGTAATCATCTGTTCAAACACTGGAGAGGAATGAAAGGTTCTTGTTGAAACCTTGATGCCGTGTCATTATTGTGCATCTCACCCTCAACACATCAAACAACTTTCTAAGAAATAATCCACTACAAAATCTGGTTTTCTACTTCTACCACTTCATTTATGTATTATGTTTACTTGCTTTGGTCTTTTCCTATTTTTTAGGTTTTAATGCCAGTTTACATTACACAATGTGTGGGTAAATTCATGTTTATCTATCTTTCCTGCTTCAACATTACAGTAATTGAGTTATAATGTTGTAAATTAAGACATTTTTAAACAGCTATTGAGTTGTCACATATAGGCTTCAAATCTAAATTGGGCACTTGCACCTGCAGTGTAAATCTAGTCTCTATGATAAGCACCAGCTGTTGCATTGCATTCTGGATCTTGAAGTATTAGCAAAACATCAGATACAGTACTGGTTCAGATAGATGTAAGGTAAATTGTTTTACTGTCCAAATATCCAATATCCCTATCTGCTTCCCTGTGCTACAATTAAAAGGTGATGAAATTATTACTAATAAACTCATAACCACTACTACGTACTGTAGATCATTTTACACTTGAGACTATGTGAGTCCCAGCCCTGGAACAATGAGTCCCTAACTTTAGTTCTAAAGAACATTGAACATTAGCATTGTAATGTAGAACAATAAATACAATTTCATAGATAAACAATATAAATAAATCATCATCATCATCATCATCATGTAGTTATTTATACGCATCTTTCATGATTCTCAAGATCAACTTAGAAAAAAAAAGTATGTGTATTATACATGAAAAAAATACAATGTAAATAAACAATGCATTCTCATAGAATTAAAGTACACTTAGAATATATAATAGTAATGAAGGAATAATTCAATATGCCTTCAAGCGATTGTTTCGTTTACAATGTGGCAGATCGTTGGAGTCCACGTGAAGCTAGCGAAAGTTACTTCATTTTTTCCATTTTGTTGCTCCCACTAGTGAGATTCAAACTATTCAGCAGACAGCAAATATCAGTCCAGCCAAAGACGCCATTGTTGGCTCAGAACGTGTGATGGAATGAGACACTTTGTCATCCAAAAGTGGATCCCAGAAACATGAAAAAAGACACTTTAATGAGCACAAAGCGACACTCTATATCTCAACACTAGTGTGTGCAAACTTGAGGAAAGTGTTACAGAAAATTCTGTCACGGAGGTGAAGTCTTGATGTATACTTGCCGGGAGACGAAGGGTTAAGTTGTCAGTTAGTTGGGGGAGATACAAGTTAAGAGCAGCCCATGAATCTTGAAGTCTCTATAGGCACAGCATGGTAAAATAATTAGGCTTGCCTTTGAAGCAGACTAAATAAACACAACAGCACTCAACACTTGCCCCATCCGCTCTCTGTCTTTTCTCTCCCTTGTCTTCAAGTGGACTTTGGAGTTCCACTTTCCCACCCTTTTACCTGCCACACTTAACCCTTCACGTTAACCACTCATATGCGCCATCCGTCCCTTCATTCTGCTTTTTTTTGCCTTCCACAAGTCGTTTTTAATAAGGAATGGATTTTATAGTGAGGGGGTGTTGAAGGAACAGTGTGGCCGCAGTATTTAGCCAGGAATCCAATAGCGTCATGATACTGTTATGAGTCTCAGATTGTCTTTTAAAGACCTGATAACAGCGTGATGAAAAAAGACTCGAGGATTTAAGTAAAATAATACAAAATAAATATATAGCTTGACAGTCCGGTCATTTTTACAAGCAGGTACTTTTGTATTTTTACTACTACTCTACTACTACTCTACTTTCTAGTTGGTCTCGAGCATCTTTTGGTCAGCAGTGACTCATCTGTAAGGATTTTGGTACTGCAGGGTCGCAGTTTTAGTTGTGCTGCTGACACCAAAAACTGGCAACAGGATAGATGCTAGTCTGCATCCTGACAACTGTTAAGGTGCCCTTGAGCAAGGTAGCAACTCACTCAACCCATCAACCTAGTTCAAGAGGGGCAACACTGTTTGCGCGCCCTTTCATTTTGATATTTCTCCTTGCATGCATGAATGTGTGAGATCTGGTTCTCTGTGTGATATGCAACAGAAAATATACAAGTAGTGTAAGTTGAGTATCTCTTTGCGTGATTATAATCAATGTAATAAATTACATTTACATTTTTAATTATTTAAATTTATTTTTTTTAAAACATAACCCTGAACGGGATAAGCAGTATCAAAAATGGAAGGATGGGTAAATTAAAATCCATCCATCCATCCATTTTCTTATCCTCACAAGGGTCGCAGGCGTGCTGGAGGCTAACCCAGCTATCTTTGGGCGAGAGGTGTGGTACACGCTGAACTGGTCGCCATCCAATCGCAGGGTACATAGAAACAAACAATTAATTTAATTTTAATTGGAGACAGGTGCAGAAGGTGAAAATGTAAGTGCCAATATGCAAACCTCAAACCTGTTTACACACTTTATAATAGAATTTTACAGTCAGATGCGCCACAACTTGGCAAGCAAGCCGGGCAATGGCCTAGGCCCCCCGAGCTGAAGCCGGCCCAAGGAACAGCTGACAACGGCACAACTCTAACAAGACAATGCAAAGACGTGTTGGGATTCAGAGAGCTCAGTAATGGGGCCTTATTGGAAATACACCTACAGAACAACAAAATGATGCAAACTTATCAATCAGGGCATGTGAATTAAAAAAAAAAAAACAAGAGGAGGAAGAAAAGACAAAACAAGATAATGTGAATGTGTAGGCTATCTGTTCAGAAAACTTTACGACACATTGTTGGCTAAAATTAGTTATCAGGCAGACCAGCAATTAAATCATTTGAGACGTAACAAAATGTCATATCATTAGCTATGTTGCCATTTCTCCTATTAGCTTAAGAATGTTTGTTTTGAGGAGGGTTTCCTCAAATAATGCCAACCTCAATTCTGCTGTCAGTTTGGTCTGTCCATCCATCCCTTTTCTGAAACGCTTATCCTCACTCGGGTCACGGGTGTGCTGGCGCCTATCTCAGCTGACTTTGGGAGAGAGGCATGGTACACTCTGAACTGGTCACCAGCCAAATGTAGGCCACATATTAGACAAACAACCATTCGCATTCACATTCACATTCACACCTATGGGCAATTTAGAATCCTCAATCAACCTACCGTGTATGTTTTTTGGAATGCGGGAGGTAACCCAAGTACCCGGAGAAAACCCACGCAGGTACGGGGAGAACAAGCAAACTCCATACAGAGTACACATCTCAGAACTGTGAGGTAGATGTGCTAACCAGTCGTCGGCCACCATGCTGCCCTTTGGTCTGTCCAAAATGATACTAATTTGTGTTTGGTATAGAAGAGATATTACCTATCTCCTTGAATCTTTGGCTAAATGTTACATTAAACAAAATGTTAACATCAAGTTTTCAAGTTTTTACTCCAAATGGCTGTTCATTAGTAATTTCATACAGATCTCAAATGTTGAGTGATAATGGCCTACACGCCTTTACTTGCATGAACTAACTGTATCAAAGCAAGCTAAACAATACATTTTTGTCATTTTTGTTTACTTTCAGTGTTGGTAGTCAATTATTTATTTTTTAATGTAAATTATTTAACAAAACATATCTTTGCTTATCCAGCCTGCCACCCAGAAATGCCCCTGATTAAATTAGTTAATGGCTGATGTCGTTTTAAAACATACTTTTAAAAGAATACTATAAAGACCAGTTATAAAGGGCAAAAGTTCGATGTATCAGTTAGATTTTTATGCGTTACTGGATTTAATAATGTATGTCTTTATAATATTTGTGTACTCAGACACAATTTTAGTAAAACAAAATAAATATCAACTACAGAGAGCAAGCTTGGGTTATAGCAGTTAGCATATCTGCCTCAGGTCCTTGCTGGGTTTTTCTGTGGAGTTTGCATGTTCTCACATTGCTTGTGTAGGTTTTCTCCAGGGTCCTCCAGCTTCAACCCTCATTCCAAAAGCATGCATGTTCTGTTAATTGAAGACTTTAAATTGTCGATAGATGTGACTGCGACTGTGAGTCCTTGTTTGTCTACGTCCATCCATCCATTCATTTTCATCCACTTATCCAAGGTCGGGTCGCGGGGGCAGCAGTTTAAGCAGCGAACCCCAGACTACCCTCTCCCCAGCCACTTCGTCCAGCTGTTCAAGGGGGATCCTGAGCCATTCACAGGCCACCCGAGAGACGTAGTCTCTCCAGTGTGTCCTGGGTTGTCCCCGGGTCTCCTCTCGGTGGGATGTGCCCGGAACACCCCACCAGGGAAGCGTCCGGGGCACATTCTAACCAGATGCCCGAGCCACCTCATCTGGCAACTCTCGAGTGGAGTAACGGCACAAGTCTGAGTCACTCCCAGATGTTTGAGCTTCTCAGAACTAATTTTCGCTGCTTGTAGCTGCGATCCTGTTCTTTCGGTCACGATGCACAGCTCGTGACTATAGGTGAGGGAACGTAGATCCAACGTAATTGAGAACTTTGCCTTTCGGCGAAGCTCTTTCTTCACCACGACAGACAACACAGGGTCCGCATCACTGCAGATGCTGCACTGATACGCCTGTCGCTTTTCCTCTCCATTCTACCCCCACTTGGGAACAAGACCCCAAGATACTTGAACTCCTCCACTTGGGGCAGGATGTTCTCCCTGACCCGGAGTGGGCACTTCAGCCTTTTCCGACTGAGGACCATGGTCTCAGATTTGGAGGTGCTGATTTTCATCCTTGCCACTCTACAGTCGGCTGCGAACAGTTCCAGCGCAATTTGGAGATCACGGCTTGTTGAAACCATCAGAACCACATCATTTTCAAAAAGTAGCAACGTGATACTGATGTTACAAAACCGGACGCCCTCAACATGAAATTCTGTCCATAAAGGTAATTAAAAGAATCGGTGACCATGGGCAGCCTTGGCAGAGTCCAACTTTCACTGGAAACAAATCTGACTTACTGACAGCAACAGACCAAACTCTGACACCGGTCATACAGGAACCGAGCAGCCACCCGGAACCCCCAACCCCTATCAGACTCCCCGAGGAATACGGTCGAACGCCTTCTCCAAGTCCGCAAAACACATGTAGACTGGTTGGGCGAACTCCCATGCACCCTCGAGTACCCTACTGAGGGTGTAGAGCTGGTCCACTGTTCCATGGCCAAGACGAAAACCACACTGCTCCTCCTGAATCTGAGATTCAACTACCTGACATATCCTCCACTCCAGAACCCCTGAATAGACCTTACCAGGGAGGCTGAGGAGTGTGATCCCTCTATAGTTGGAACACACCCTCTGGTCCCCCTTCTTAAAAAGGGGGATCACCAGCCCTTTCTGCCAATCCAGAGGCACTGTCCCCGATGTCCATGTGATGTTGCAGAGGCGTATCAACCAGGACAGCCCCACAACATCCAGAGTCTTTAGAAACTCAGGGTGCATCTCATCCACCCCAGAGGCCCTACCACTGAGGAGCTTTTTAACCACCTCGGTGACCTCAACCCCAGAGATAGGAGAGCATCAGCTGCCTCCGAAGTCCCATGAGCCAAAAAAGCCAGATAGGACTCCTTCATCAGCTTGGCAGCATCCCTCACCGTTGGTGTCCAGCAACGGGTTCGGGGACTGCCGCTATGACAGGAACCGACAACCTTACACCCAAAGCTCCAGTCGGCTGGTTCAACAATGCTTGTTGAAACACAGATTAATTAATGCTCGGTACATGGTCCACTCGGACTCAATTTCCCCCACCTCCCACAACTCACTATCAGGTTGTGATGGATAAATGACAGCTTTAATGCAAATGTATGTTTGCATTAATGTTCAGTATAATGACATGGACTTTAGTGTTTATGAATTTTAACTAGTCACCATTTTAATGTATTTATTACAATCACAATTTACAATTTACGTGGCACGGTGGCCGTCTGGTTAGAGCGTCAGCCTCACAGTTCTGAGGACCCGGGTTCAATCCCCGGCCCCGCCTGTGTGGAGTTTGCATGTTCCCCCCGTGCCTGCGTGGGTTTTCTCTGGGCACTCCGGTTTCCTCCCACATCCCAAAAACAGGCATTAATTGGAGACTCTAAATTGCCCGTAGGTGTGAATGTGAGT
This sequence comes from Phyllopteryx taeniolatus, assembly GCF_024500385.1. Lineage (NCBI taxonomy): Eukaryota > Metazoa > Chordata > Actinopteri > Syngnathiformes > Syngnathidae > Phyllopteryx > Phyllopteryx taeniolatus. The sequence continues at coordinate 14,884,741 of NC_084505.1, read as the reverse complement.
GCGGATGGTTGTTTGTTTGTATGTGCCCTGCGATTGGCTGGCAACCAGTTCAGGGTGTACCCCACCTCCTGCCCAATGACAGCTGGGATAGGCTCCAGCAACGCCCGCGACCCTAGTGAGGAGAAGCGGCTCAGAAAATGGTTGGATGGATGGACAACTTACAATTTAGTGTTTCAGTAAAAAAAAGTATATAAAAATGTGGATTGTACATCAAGTCTACAGAATAAGAACATTAATTGTTTTACATGTCAACTGACAGCCCACCTTGTAACCTTGTAAAAGGTTCGACAAAAAGAGTGAATTATTCCAAGCAACCACACATTAAACAAAAAATGCATTTACTGTATCTTCATATTGCTCAGTATGCACACTTGTTGCACTCTAAAGCAATCATGACTTGTTTCACTACAATACACGACATTTCAGCAGGCAAAACACTGTCAAACACAAACATATCAACTAATACAGTCAGCACACTGTGTAGCTCCAAGAAGTGAAAACTTTCAACTGAAGAATTATAAAACAGAGGGGCAATTTAAGTTGCCATTACAGGGATTGGACAGGTTCTAACAAATTGTTCCGTTTTATTTATTTATTTTTTTTACTTTTTTTATTTTTTATTTTATTGAACCACACCTCCTGGAGGACTGTGAGGAATCTTAAAGTAGGACGGTGATCTCACCACAGTGTAGACTGATGGTGATGATGCATGAGGGACATTACGTTTGGCTCCAAAACTCCAGGTCCTCTCATGTCGTTTTTAAGAAGGTGAGCCTGAAATATATTCATGCTGCAGTTTGGCTTTTAAGCTGCCATCTTGCATAATTTGAGCCATAACATTCCGATTCTGCCAGTTCGCCCGCAGCCATGTATTTGTTTATTACTTAAATCTGCTGTTTTTAGCATCAAATTCAAATATAAGATGTACACTATTTGTGCCAGTTATTAAACATTACTGGTATAAGAATTTCCCAATCAGTTTTTACCATTTATAAAGCGTACAAGATTATGTGTGACGTTTTACATGCATTCATCATTTTCTGCCTCACGAGGCTCACGGCGTGCTGGAGTCCATCTCAGCTGACGTTGGGCAAGAGACACCCTGGTCGCCATCCAATCGCAGTTTTAAACAACATTACAAATGTTAATGCAAATAATTAATGCTGGGATTCCACTGTGGAATGTTAATCTGTGTTTCCACAAAAATCTGTTTGGTACCACAAAGAATATATTGAGTAGATTTGATTTCCTCATCAATCTGACCTTTTTCCTCAATCATGCTTCTGGGCAAAACTGTATTCATTTGGTCATTTATTTTGTTTTAAATTATTTTAATTGCCTTCTAATACTTCCCAGGCAGTCTCTGTACAAACGTATATGACTTCTGTAAAACCATACATCAGATTTGTGAAGGGTAACACTGACATTTATTTAAAATTGTGTATAGTTGTCCAGAGTGTGTGCACTCTTTTGTGTAAGAGCTGGAAGAGCCTTAAGGAGATCAAGTCCCATCCTTCAGTGAAAAGCTTGGCTTCTATGCTCCTTTGACACAGTTTTACTTATATGTACTTACATTGCATTATATTTAATTCGGCAAACTCCATTTTTGAAATAGCATTTATACACAATGTTAGAAAATCAAAACCCAAAAAACATCACACAATCACTGTGTGACTTGCTAGGGTCCCACCACTCTCATAAACTCAGATATAAAATGTGCAGCTGTTATTATTTTACACGTGCAACGCTTTGCACACCACACCCAGCAGTTTAAATGTTATTGAAAGATAGAAGCTGATGTGATTATGTTGACGTGTGAGGACCAACGCAGGTTGCAACAGCTGCACGGGCTGGTCTCATCTGCTTACAGGAGGCCAAGTGTGGAATGTAGGCTGCTCGCGCACACGTTAAGCGATAAGACACCTCGCTGGGACATCCTGTCAATTTTCACATTCAGAGATTGGCTAAGTTCCTGTGAAGAAAGGAGGTGGAGGGCAACAACTGTCAGGTGGTTAGCCAGTGATCTGACAACACCCCGCCTCCACTCATCACAATTCATGGTATGTTTACGCAACAACAACCTCAGATGAAAAAGGAAATAGAGTGAGCAACAATCTCAGAACAATCTTTGTTCAAGTGGGCTAGTAAAAAAGACTAAAAACACTCATTTGCATGCTCGGCCAGTTTATGCCACTGCGCACATGTGTATCAAATGCGCTCAACGATGAGCTCAGTTGGGCTCATCGTTGAAAATCATTTTGTTTGTAACCATTTGTCACTGTATATGTGATACGTGAATGAAGATGTTGCAATGTGACTCGGTGTCGGAAATGTACCTTTTTTTGGTTTTTCTGTCCATTGCATGACCAGCTAGGTGGGGTGACGATTCAGAGCCACTTTCAAGCAACCACCAGAGTATGCCCACCTGACTACACTGTCGGAACCATTTTATCGAAGCCCAAAAGTAAGCTGAGCTGCATGGACTTGTTAGATTTACAAATTGGAGTTCGCTAAGTGTTTGTTTCTGATAAGTGGCACATGCTTGACTTCTCGTGAAGTTGTACTGTAGATGTGGTGGTGGGAAAGCACATGGAGGTTCAGTGGCATGCAGGGGGGTGGGGGGTGGGGGGGGGGGGGGTATGGTGCGGTGGTCCCGAGCATCCACCTGGGGCCAGGGAAGCATCCAAACAGGGTTAGGGGGGGGGCACCATATACAATTGAGCTCTGCGCGCCACCGAGGAGGTTTGATTCCCAAAGGGCCACTGAATGTTCTCCCTTTGTTCACTGTTTTTTTCATGGCCCTCTTACTCCAGGTCTGCACAGCTGTTTGTGGGCCAGGGGCTACTTTCTCCAGAGCCCAGATGAAAGAGCTGCCATAAGAAGCCCTGCAGGTATGTCTGCTAAAGCCATTGCTTTGGCTGTCCACTGCCCACCGCATGAAATAAAAAATAAAAAAAAAGGCAGTGAGGGAACGGGAGAGGAAAACAAAGAGGAGAGGAGGGACTATGGAATATAGAGGGTGAGAATGAAAACAAGGACACGGTTAAAACAGATGGATGGATAGAAAGTTAGACAAGAATGATGGAAGAAAGGGTACGGATGAGTAAATGCGGAGATGGCGCAATGGAGTGAGAGGGAAAAAAGTTAGGGAGGGAAGGCTGGATACCTGCTCTCAGCCAGCCCAGACCTCCCGCCTCCTCGCCACCCCCGATACCAGGAATGATGTCTGCTTTTATTGACTTTGTTAAAGCGTTTTCAATGCTACTTCCTATGTGTTTACAAGATAGTAAATCACGGGCTGTACACGGTGGGGGTGATGGGGTGAAATACAGAAGGAAATGTCTGAGATGATGGGTTGGAGGAATGCTTTGGACATAGCCAACAACAACTTTGTAGCTTTTGGCCTCACTTCCAGCATTTCATGCAACATGCACACCTTCCCTCCACTGTAGGGCCCTATGTCTACATCACCATCATCAGACAATATATTCATACAAGACAAGACAAATAAGACTCACTATTAGGATACATAAATTCTCTGAGGGTCTCTAGTTTCTCTCTTTCAATTAAAACAATAACAGGCAGTATGCTTTGCTGACATCAAGTAGTGGAGTGGACTCTTGGGAGTCTTTATTGCAAAACAACGCTTGTGGTGGAATTCACTGCTCCGTTTGGGATCTCATAGTGACATAGAGTACTATAATAGCTACAGGTATCTAGACATTGGAATATGTATGTAGATTGTTCCAGCTGTGTAAGGCCTGAAAATCCACAGGATCTACCCATTCATCCTTTTTATTTAGTACGTGTCCTCATTAGGGGTGTGGGTAAGCTGGAGCCTATCCCAGCTGACTTTAAACAAGATGCAGGGCAAACCCTGGAAGTGTCGCCACCCAATTGCAGCAGTGCAGCAATATATAAAGAAAAGCAAAAATTAAACCAAAGATCATGTTATCTAAAGCTAATGCCTGTTTGACAACTAATGTGGCTAATATTGCGTGGCAAATTAAGTCAAGGTGTTGCCTGGTGGTCAATGACAAAAACTATGTGTGATACATACCTAAAACAAAACAATTAACTCTCTTTTTGAATGTCTACCTTATGATATGAACATAATGAAGCTTTGACCAGAAGGGTTTTGGTTTCACTTAAATGGTCCAGTTTCTACGCAAGTGCCTACAATGTTTTTTTTCCATATGGTCTCAAAAGAAATCAAATTTCACAATGAAAAAGAGGTGACGCTGGCCTGAAGCAACCTGTTGCGGTTGTCACTGGCGTTGTCATTCGCAGAAATCCTTTTCCAGTCCCCACACTATTTTCCTACTTGGTGGCGGGCAGGCCTAGCCATTTGTAGATGCTGTACCAAAGTCTGAAATTTAAATTTTCGATATGAAGTACTGTAAGTAGGGCAATGTTAACGTTCTTAATTGACATAGAAGTATAAAGAGACTAAAGATAGTAGAATGTGAACTCAACCCCAACTTTGATGACAAGTGATCTACATAAAAACGTGTAAGAAGTACTAATGACAAAAAAATACTAATGAATACAAATTTACTGAAAATGTAAATTTGTAAAACATATTTTTGGTGATTTTACTGAGCTGTGTCTTTGGTAACCGACACCAACCTTTATGTACCACTCTCCTTTGGTTCCATGGACCTCAAACAAGTCACTTGTGGAATTGGTCCTTTAGATTAGTGATTCCCAATTGTTGGACCCAAAAGTGTAGTGGAGTGTGTAGTGTAGGTTGGTGATAGACTAAAGCATGTTCTGACTTACATGCAAATTCAGGTTACCTCACCACAGTAAGGGTGAAATTCCGTCGTAAACTGAGGACCTTCCTGTGCAGTGAAATAGTTCACGTGCATCCAAGTTCAAATTTTCTCTTTATTTGGAATATATATATATATATATATCATCAGCAGCAGCAGCATCTATCCACTGCAGGATGAAGGCCTCGTCTTCATTTCATCTATCCATCTATTTTTAGGTCTTCAGTGATATCCAGTGGTATCCAATTGATAGTTTCTCTGGTCCACCTTTTGTCAGCTCTTCGGGCAACGTGCCCAGCCCATTTCCATTTAAGGCTTTTTATTTTTTGAATGATGTCGGTAAATCCAACTGCATCTTTTCTTGTTGCAAATGCTTATTTTCAGCATTTGGCGTTTCATGTTCTTTTGGGTTACACGTAGTCTTTGTATAACTTTGGCATTCGTAGTCCAAGTTTCACTACCGTAAGTGAGGACCGATAAAATACATTAATCAAAAACCTTTCTTTTCAAGCAAATGGGAAGATTGTTCTTGAATATAACACTAAGAGTGCTAGGCAAGCTTTATGCGACATTTAACTTCAGTGCTTGTATTTCCATCCATTGTTACAAGTTGGCCTAAATAGATGTAGTTGTCAACGGCGTCTAGGACATTGCCCTCCATTTTGATATCTTTTTGTGGACAGTAACGATTGAACATGACCTTCGTTTTGCTTTTGTTCATTTTCAGACCTGAGCGAAAGCTTTCTAACTCTAATTCCTGAAGACGACGCTGTAGTTGTTCAGCATCGTAGGAGAATAAAATGATGTCGTCTGCAAAACGAAGATGGCTCAAAGTTCCCTCTTCCATTTTCATACCAAAAATTCTTTTCTAGTGGTGAATTAATGCACGTTTTACATTTTTTATTCCATGACCCGCTTCAAGCGTTTTCTGAACAAGCCGAACGTTGTAAGTTCTCAATTCTTCTCGTATATTTTTCCGAATCATCTTTCACAATTCAACGTATTTAATTTTGTTGATAATGCAGCCCCTTTTCTTAATTTCTCGTCGCTTTTTCATTAAGTCGAGAGTAGCTTTAGATATTCTGGATGTTGTCGTCTTTCTTGTTGATGGCGCTACTTTGTGTGCAGTTTGAGCAATCCCGTTTACAATTTCGTCGTTGTGTGTTGACAAATCTGTGTCTTCCAGCATTAGAAGAGCTTTAAAGCGATTAGCCAAACGTATTTGAAACTCGTCGCTTCTTTCTTGAATTAAGTTTAATTTGGTAAGCTTGCTCTTACAGAAGTTTCTTTCGTTCAAGTTGGCAGTTGTCTTGCACTTTGACCCGAAACCAATCTGTGGTCACTTCCAATGTCAAATTTGTTTAGGGTGGTGCAATCCGTAAATACCCCTTTGTCGTTGGACAGGAAGTAGTCTATGATGCTAGTGTTACCTTTGGGGCTTATCCATGTCCACTTTCTGTTATATTTCTTGTTAAAGAACGAATTGATAAAGTATAAGCCTTTTTGTTCAGCAAATTCTATTACGCGTTCTCCTCTTTCGACTCTTGATCCCATTCCGTGGGATCCAATTGATTTCTCGCCAGAGTTAAGGCCAATTTTGGTGTTAAAGTCTCTTCTAATCAAGAATCATCCTTTAGCATTCGCACGTTGAGCGTCCCAAAAATAAGATTTCGTGCGTTGTCTTTTTTGCTTCTAAAGATTGTCCTTTGGATTGACTTAAAATGTTTGTAGGAGTAAACGTATTCTGGTCTAGCATAGCCAAGTCCGTTGTCCGTAAGCAGCAAATAATCATTAACTTAGAATTTTATGGCTGAAACTGGAGAGGTGGCAAAAAAGAAAGAAAGAAAGTTGAGGAATGCTCATCAAACACCTGTTTGGAACATCCCACAGGTGAACAGGCTAATTGGGAACAGGGGGGGTGCCATGATTGGGTATAAATTCACAAGCAAAGATGGGGCGAGGTTCACCTCTTTGTGAACAAATGTGTGAGAAAATAGTCGAACAGTTTAAGGACAACGTTCCACAATGTACAATTGCAAGGAATTTAGGGATTTCATCATCTACGGTCCATAATATCATCAAACGGTTCAGAGAATCTGGAGAAATAACTGCAAGTAAGCGGCAAGGTCGAAAACCAACATTGAATGCCCGTAACCTTCGATCCCTCAGGCGGCACTGCATCAAAAACCGACATCAATGGGTAAAGGACATCACCACATGGGCTCAGGAACACTTCAGAAAACCAATATCAATAAATACAGTTCGACGCTACATCCGTAAGTGCAACTTGAAACTCTACTATGCAAAGCAAAAGCCAACTTCATTGGAATTGGGGTTGAATGTGTATATATATATATAAATATATATATATATATATATATATATATATATATATATATATATATATATATATATATATATATATATATATATATATATATATATATATATATCATATCACAATATTATATATGTATTTATTTATTTTTATATATATATATTTATATATGTAGTGTGTGTATATACACTATATAGATATATATCTATATAGTGTATATATAGAGAGAGAGAGATTAGTGTGTATTAGTGTAATTAGTGTATGTATGTATATATATATATATATATATATATATATATATATATATATATATATATATATATATATCATATCACAATTTTATATATGTATTTATTTATATATATAATAAATATATTTATAGCACAATGATTCAGACTTTTCACGTCAATTTACAGTTGAACTTGTCTGCATCCTGCATTTTCTCAAAAGTCGAGAGGGAAGTAACATTTTGTAGCTGTGTTTTGTACTATTGTGGGGTCTAATGTTACGATATACAATTTTGTACATGCAATTGTTATGTTCATCCTCCGTTTCCTAATAAGGTGCTCTAAAATTATCGTTGAACATCTGCTGTTGAAAAATATGATTAAAAAAAATATATCCTTTCAATTTTTGGGAGTGACAATACATTTTCTTATTATTCTTAATTTGTATATAAGTGGGTTGCGACTTGCGACTCCCAGGTTGACAACAGTTGAGCTGGATCGTTTGCAGAGGTCTCGAATAATATGCATAGGACTTGCATTACGTCATGAGTGACGGCCATTAAAACCCTTAATTTTGTGAGACTTTTAAGACATATTTTTTCTGAAAATTTTAGTCAAACCTAGAATGTATGACTGTGGTATTGCTATACTGGGATCCTGGTAAACCTCAGATTTGTTGGAAATCAGAATATACTGCATTTACAATAGCCATCATAGTGTAAAAACCTTCATTTACTGTCCATGCAAGGTTTTATGAAGCAATGTTTGACCATACTTAACTGCCATTGCAGGGGCCATTGATAATGTACTTAATGGTTCAAAGCTGACTTGTAGCTGGCGAGGGATTGATTCTCATTCAATGGCCCATTAACAATCCCCCCGTGATTGACTGGCGACCAGTCCAGTGTGTAGTCTTCTATTCTTCTATGTAGTCTATTTTTCTCAAGAATCTTGGATAAATTCCATATTGTTCGATGAGTGGACCAATTTACTGTTGAGGCTTCGTGACAGTGCACTGAAGATACAGTTGAAGCAATGACATTCAGATTCATAGCTGCTTTGTAACAGATGGGAGGTGGCAATGAACTCTGCTTAAGATACGAGTTTTGTATTTAAACATTCTGATGCTGAAATACTTCCTATTGTAGTAAAACTTAGCAAAAGACTGCGCAAAAGACGACAAGCACAAAGTAAACGTTATGACAGATTTCAGGAGAGAGTTTACGAGTCAAAGTCGTTATGAAAACACTTTTGGGTTACAGTAAAATTGGCTTCCCTTAAGCAATTCTACACACAGGGTCATTCCCAGACACTGTTTTTTTCCCAGCTAGAAAGTAATTCAAGCTTTTAGCTCCGCTAAAACACGAGTGCTTCCAGCGTCATTCAGTGTCACGAACAATGATTTGATTTCCATTTTTTTTTTTTTTTTTTTTTACTTTCAAATTTGTCTCAAGCCAGGCTCAGCCACTTTTGCCCCCGGATGGTTACCAAATCATCTCCTAGTGAGCTGCTCCGAGAGATTGAAAAAGATCAGTCGAGTTTTTACCAAATTTTTTATGGCACATTGCGGGATGATTTCAATTAATCTCGAGATGTCTTGTCATGATTCCAAATTAATTTTTAGGCTGACAGCTCTTTAGAAAAGAAACAGACTGAAGAATGATTCAATTTAAACCGACTCGGTGCAGGAAATTACATTTAATTCCCGGTACAGCCTCCTCAACTGAAAAAGATAATTTGCTTAATTATTTGGAGTCCTAAATTAAGGGTCAGTGGTTTCTGCAGTGGTTTCCAGTGGGCCAACAATAAATAGTCTCAGTTAAAGGCCATCAAGGCTTTCAGTAGATTCTGAGAGTAAATAAATCAATATCAACACAAACCACATGAAAAAAAAATTAAAATTGATGGTGATATTTCAGTATGTTTAGGTATGTTGTAGTAAAACAGGAACTCTTTGAATTATATATTAAAGAAAACAAAACCTTTAATTTTTGAAGATAATAGCATTCATGACAGTATCCTATTTAATATGTCACTTGTACATGAACGTATTGAAAAGTGTGGTGTAATTATGAGACACGGTCAAGATGAGTTGCGGTCATGCGGTTTAATGTTGATTATACAGTTCGCAATGTAGCAAAGCATCCGTGTATAATTACAACAGGTATTACAAGCTTTCCACAGTATTGAGGTTTAGGTGTCACTCATGCCAACATGTCATATTTTGCCATTTCCACACCCTCTGTCTCCCTTCTGACTGTTTTATTTTATCTACCTTTCCATGGGCCTCGTTTAAGAGTGTGTATTTTTATGTCTCACATTAGCGAGGGGAATGATACCGCTCACTAAATGGTAGTCTACTCAAGTGCAGTCTCAGACATTCAGTCAGTCGTCCCAGGAGAATATCTGCTGTGCATCTTTGCCAAAATGTTTCTCTGCCTTTTCTCGGCTCCCAATGATCTCTGTCTTTGTCCTCACTCCCTGATACAGTACTTGGTATTCGTTAGTGACGTGATCCAAATGAGAAAAGCAGCTTTGGGAAGGCCGAGAGAAAATGGGAAAAGAATGGGGATCTGTGGCAAAATTTGGACATGTTTCAATGTTTTTGAAGGCCTTGAAGCTGAAGGTTTTTAGGGAATCCCAGGAGGCAGCAGTCAGTTTGGTATGTCAAATATATTTATACACTCACTGGACACTTCATTAGCTATACCTGCACTACGCTAAAGAGATCAATACAAGAGATATATGAACATTTTTGTAATATAAATACAATAATGATCATTAATATTGTGGTTTATAGGATAATAGTATATAGTGTATTGCATCATACTGAGAGATGCAGGTTTTTTTTAAGCTAAATACTCTTAGGATACCAACTCAGTATGTTGTACGTAAACAGTAAAAAAATGATTGTAATTGACTATTTTTTTAATGTACTTGAACTTTTGGAATTTGTCTTTAGAAATTGTCGTTTTACCTTTAACTAGATTTTGTTTAAAGTATAGTACTTGGCTAGTTATATTCCAGTCCATTACTGGGTATACTATTGCATATTGAGTAGTGAATATACTATTGCAGTTTGCATGTTTCTACTAAGTGTCATTCTAGTTTGATATGGTTTGATATGTTGTACATACTGTATGTACTGTATGTTATCTGACAGTACAGTCTGATGGTGTCAACATGTTTTATTGCATTACTGTATCACACTTTCATTTTTGTAGCTTCATCAAAACCACCTAATTTGACCTTTTTTTTCAGTAGTCACAGACAGCCCCATCCCCATTAAAAAGTAACTTTTACTCTGAGTATATTTTACATTTGTTACCTTTTACTTGAGTAGATTTTTAGAAACCTACATCAAAGCAATTATACTTTTATTTCAGAAGACAAATGTTGTACTGTTTCCACCTCTGGCAAACTACAACCACAATAATAAGTAGAGTGAAATCTTTGAGGGTGAATGGAATTTAACCTGTATGGGACACTATTCGACATCCCAAACAATTATACCATAGATAATAATGGAAACAGAAATAATATGATCTGGGGTTGAGAAACATTTGAATGTTCAAAACTATCATACACATACAAAAGAAGTTGTCAACTGTTAATTCTAAAATCTAAAAACAATTTAACACTCAGTCACATAACTTTATTGACAAATGAAAAAAGCATAAGGTGATTGGTGTCATGCACACTTTTGGGTGAGTTCACTTAATTTACAAAACCTCATCTTTTCTTCTTTTTTTACATTCTTCTTCTTTTTACAGTCATTGGTGGTCCATCTTTTGGAATAACTGTTGCACACAACCCACAAAAAGACATAGAAAAAGCAAAACACATGCCCAACACCATCCAACCATCCATGTCTTTATGTCTCCAAAGTGTTCTGTAAATTGACTGTCTGTTGTACTAGAGCGGCTCCAACTACCGGAGACAAATTCCTTGTGTGTTTTGGACATACTTGGCAAATAAAGATGATTCTGATTCTGATTCTGATCCATTTACAACACCGCTTATCCAGCTTAGGGTCGCAGGGAGCTGGAGCCTATCCCAGCAAAATGTGGACGACACCCCAAACTGGTCGCCAGTCAGTCACAGGGCACATATAGACAGGGACAACCATTTGTGTAACGAGATTAAGAATGTCTCTGAAATGGGACGTTGCCTTTGCGGGTTTTCAAAATTGTAATTTGTTTCATATTTTGTAAGTGTTTCTACTTCTGTTTATGTGTTTTCTGAAATGTAAAAGTGTTTCGGCTTTTGTTCATTTCTTTTCTGAAATGTAAAAGTGTTTTCACAATTTGTTAGAAGGTTTTGCACTTCCAGGCCACCGTATATAAGGCTTTGACACGTGAATCAGTTACCAAATTTTGAACATCACAGTTGAGCTCGTGGACAACAGCAATGATGCTGCATAGGTATGACAAAGATGTCATCGCACGATGACGTCTCTGCTCACAAGTCCCAAGTCCCAAGGGGCCACACTTGCATGGTATCAGGGATTTGCAATGATATGCTTTGATGTAATAATCAGCATCTTTGTATGTACATGTAATTTCCTAATGAATTGCAAATTTTATTTTATTTGTTTAATTATTAATTCTTTTTATTTTATCAGCTTGTCGAAGTTAAAAAGGTGAAACAGAAACAAACTGCACTCGTCAGATTTATAGACACTTATGCCAAGACAAAATGGTTGAAATACATATACAACAATTGTGTGAGAAAAAAACATAGATCAAGCAATCTCAACATTTTGATAAGTCTCTATTTTTCTAGAAACTTAATCTCTTTATGGTCACTTAAGTAGTCAATCAAAAATAAAGACAAAACATGGTGGCATATTCAAGGGGGACATTTTTAAGCTTCATTGATTCCAAATTTTTGCATGGAAAAGTCAAATATTTTTACAAGAGGACTTGACACGCAAATTCTTGAAAGTACTGGTACATAACGTAACTTGATGTTATGATGAGTTACCAAACATGTGGATTGCTTGAGGGGGGTCAGCACAAAGCTGAACAAGGTGCTGAATTGTTCCAGGTGTCAAAGTCCATTGTTCCAGCGTCCCACTGGAACTAATGAGGCCGGTCCGTTTTCACCCCCTAAATCCCTGCGTTGGTTAGAGTGACTGATTTATGACTATATGACAGCTTAAACTCACATTATAATATATATTTTAGATTTAACTCTTACACAGCTGCTGTGTGTGTGAAACATGGGGCTGCATTTATGAAGCAAAAGCAAGGGTCATACAATGTGCTATGACTTATTTAGCCAGCAATCCAATTTAAACAAAACCTTTGATATAAATTTGCCCATTCAAACTGAATATGAAGACTTCAGATAAAGATTAAGATTTAAATGAAGGTGTGATGTGGACCATGTTAGCAATGAACTAATTACATGTAACTAGATTACATAATTTAGTCACAAAATTTATGAAATTGTAATCCATTACATTACTGGGGGAAATGTGTAGTTAAATTACAGTTGGTTTTGAAAATTCCCATAGTTACTATTTTAGTTATATTTGAAAAATAGTTGCAGAAGATCAGATTATTTTCATATCATTTCCTCCTTTTAAACCCGAGGCTTGTGATTGGCTCTCTCTGCTCATTTTCCATTCTGCTGTAGTCTGAAACGTGACATATTTTTCCAAAAATGACTTCTAAGCGCCACCTTGTGGTGCAGTCTATTAGTTTGTCAGAGATTTTGAAAAGGCGAGTTACACTTTTGAACACACAAAAGAACATTGATTTTTGAACAGTTTCATTTTTATAATGTTGGACTTTCTTTATGGAACGTTCACTTTATCTGTGTTGTCAAATGAAGCAATATTGTCTAAATTCTGCACATATGTCATGCTGTAAACATATAATGCAAAACAAAAAAAACAAAAAAACATTTTATTATGTTTTTACATTTCATCGTGTTTTGTTATCAATTTATTTTTGGTGTAAAGAACAAATATATGGGTAATTCGCCAAATATGATCTATGGTTTTAATCCACTTGAGTAGAGAACCAAGGGTCCTGTTGATGCATTCATTCAAATATAAGACAAGTAACTTCTAATTGTAACCAACTACAGGGTGATTGAAAAGTAACTTTCTATTTTTAAGTACTTGTAATTTATTTCTGAAGTATAATTTTTGACAAGAAATGAGCATGAGAAGAAAGTGTATTGCATGGAGTTTTACTTAAAATTCGATATGGGCGCCAGCATTAGCAACCAGTTTCTCAAGCCGCCTGGGAACTGCATTAACTGATTTCACAAGGAGCGCTTGTGGGATGGAAGACATAACTTCTCGTATTTGCCCTTCAAGTTCTTCCAAAGTCGTTGATTTGGTAGAATTGACTTGCTCCTTTAACGAACCCCACAGAAAAAAGGAACATGGAACATACACACAAATTTTTTTTTTTTACAAATATTACAACATATGAATAAATTATGAGTATTTTAAAATAGGGAGTTACTTTTCAATCACCCTGTATATGTCCAAAAGAATCTTCCCAACACTGGATATGGACAGTGTCTTTAGATCATTCTATTCGTTCGACGTTTCCTGTAATGATTATCCACAATATATATTTTTCGCTTACAGTACATAGTTTGCTATAAAGTTGATCAAGAAATATATTTAATACATTAACAGAGAAGTATTATTAGTGATAAGGTTCTACAGAATTAGCTCCAAAATATATATATAATTTTGGGAAATCCTGTCTTAATTCAGAACTTGTTTAAATGTTACGTGGAAGTTCACACAATGAAATGCAAAAATCTTCCAACAGAGCCCAGACAAACATATAACAGTGATGACCGTCTGCGGGAGGCCCTCTATGCCTTCTTTGTTAGCAAACAGGCACAGTGTAATCGCATGGTTTTGATGCACAAAGACGACACCAAAAGCACAGCAGGCCCTGCACAAACTTCTGAAAATCAAAGCAGAATTGTGGTGAGCTGCAGGGAATCATTGCGAGAGAGCTCATTTGTATCCATGCAGCTATATGTCATGTGAAAACCATTTTTGTGTCATGTGTTCACATGGAATACATATTACTTACATATGTAAGATGAAAAAGTACATTGAGGTCTGCCCTGTGGGACAGGCAAACCACCTCTAACCTGCAGCCAGGGAATATGTTAATGTAACTGGAGATGTTCTTAAGTACATGCCAGGAAGGTTTTCCATGTGGACATTTGTGCTAATAGAAAAACAATTGCAATGTGATTTTGACATGGATGAAGATACACTCGATTGTCATTGACATATGGGTTAATGTGGTTTGTGTTCTGGGAAAGGGGCACCAATGATACATGCCATGTGGTTGCATGTTAAGACATTAAGACAAATGCTTTACTTCTCACCTACATGTCACTCCCAGTTGAGGGCAAATAGGTGCATGTCAAGATTTTAAACAAGTATTCGGTTTCAAATGTGCTCCAGCTTGAAGGCCCCGCCTGCTCTCGCCGATGATGTTGACTTTCCTGCAAGTTTAGCTATTTAAATGTTGCAGGGAGGCAGATGCTGCTGCTGCTGCTGCTGCTGCTGCTGCTGCTGCTGGAGATGATACACGCGCGAGAGGAGAGTGACACTGGACTTTTCTTATCTGAACGTACACTACATACAAGGAGACATGGCATACAGAGGACTTGTTTGGCGATCTTGCGGATTTGGCTTCTTGTAAGCTTTACTGCACGCGTTTCTGGTTCGTAAAGCTCTGTGCGTCAACGCTCACGCGACAGAACCGTCACAACAAATTGATGGGGGTTGCAATTTAATTAAGATCCTTTTTGGATCACTTTTTAAACAAAGATTTCGCACAGGTGTCACGTGAACGCCAACGCTCATCACGGACTTTCATTTTGGATTGTCACCTTGAAAACATTTGGACGGATTTGAATGAAATGGAGTTGCGGACCTTCACCTGCAAAGGACACTGAGGGGTTTTGGACCACTTATTTTCCCACCAAACAAGTGGCGCTTAAAACTGAGCTGATTCCGAAGCAGGGGGAACTTCATTTTTGGAACCTTCCAGCAGCGAATCAGCGGAGTATTCATGAATCAATTTTTCAATTACTACAAGATGAGGCTGAGAGCATCGAGGTTAGGTTATCTGTAAGTATACATTGAAATAATACACGTATAATACACACGTATAATACATTTTTACGAATGCATGAGTGCATTGTTAGGTTGGCCAGCTAATTCACTTCCATTCTTTTTCTCCAACAGATTACTCCAGTTCACAGCAGTTTGCTTTTACGCACAGGTAACACATTTTCACCTCAGGATGACCTCTTGATATTAATTCAAATAGTACGATTAATTCAGAACAATTAAACGGGGAGGTATGTGGGCACGACATTGGACGTCCGTACATCTGCAGTGCGCTGCAGTAATAATGAAAACGTTTTATTAGGGGGGGGGGGGCTCTGGCAATTGGCAACAATTCAAACATCTTGAAAAGTGGCAAGATCCCACTTTGACAGGTGATTGTTAAAACATATGTGGCTGGCTGTATTGAGGGCGGGGGGGAGTCAAGAAGGGGGTGAAAGATCACTGCTGGTAAAGGAAAATAACGAGCAGGGGAAATGTCATCCCCGAGAGTCCCAGAATCAATCCTGAAAAGAGACGCAAACGCATTGTCAAATACTTAATAAGTCATCACCGTAATTGAGAAGAATAAAACGTTTCAGATCCTTTACAATGGTCTTTCTCCACAGTTGCTGAAATGTGACGAAATAAAATCAACGCGTGTGCTTGCTGTTGTCCTGCAGAACACAGTGCAGTCTCCTCCGAATTTCAAGCACCACGTCACCGAGCAGAGTCGGCTGTCGGACAGGATGAGCCGCCGGTTGACTCGAACCTACCAACTGTACAGCCGGACCAGCGGGAAGCACGTCCAGGTGCTGTCCAACAAGAGGATCAACGCCAACGGAGACGACGGAGCGGCGCACGGTACGACAGCAGCACACACAAAGAGCGGCCACCTTAACACGGGAATTCATTCCAATGCATTCAAATGCAGCATACAGTAGGAGTGTCCACAACATTAGCTATAGGCCTATACAAAGTTAGTCTAACTGAACATTATTAACTTTCTATACTTATTAAGATGGGTGAGGTCAAAGTGTCAAACTCAAGCCCTGGGGGCATGATCTGGCCCACCATATCATTTTATGTTGCCCACCAAAGCAAAAATTCAAAAGGTTTGTCTTTAAGTTTCTTGCTAAATGGATTTGTTCTTTTCATGTCGGAAGAAAGTCTGGACAGAAATTGCAATTTTCCTTCAATTTGAAGAGATATTACAAGCACTTTTTCACAGAATCCCTTCTTAACATCAATTTAACAATCTATTTGCTTGCCACAATTTTCCGTGACTCTTGATTTGAAATGTGTTAGGCAATTGTGTACGTGTAAATTATGTAAGGTTTTTTGTTTTTGTTTTTTTTTACAGCCCTCTGAGAGAAACCATAGCCGTGGCCCTTGACAAACGTTTGACACCCTATTTGTCAGGTGTACCGTGGCCTGTCATTTATATGTGGAATTGCACATATTTGAATAAGCTATACATGCAAAATTGAGCTTTGTAATGAATTGCTTTATTAACTACATGTTTGATGATGTCAGACATTTCGGAGCCTATTTACTTCAAAAGATGGTGTGAAGTCTTGCAGGGGTTTTAAAAGTGAATCCACCAATAAAACAGCATCTCAAAAATGTGGTGGTTGAAATCCAACAATGCGCAAACTGTAATGTGGTAAAACGCAGCAGCTTCATTACTGTCGGTTTTGGCTGCTTCGAGGACAACGTTCGACATAGGAGAACCATTGAGCGATTGCGACAGACGCAGAGGAAGTTAAGCATCAACATCTTTTGCGAGTTATTTTGTGTGTTGGTGGTCTACTGTACTTTGAAGGACCTCTGGTAGACTATCGTGGAAAGGAATACTGTACTTTGCAAAGGTCCTGACTCGGAGTGGGATACATTGTCAATGTCTACTTTTTGGAGGCTCATTATATAGATAACTTGCATTGCTTTAATACAGAACTCCATTAAAAAAAAAAAACAGAAGTGAGGTCAGCGTATTCACTTCCTTGTTTTGTGTAATCCTTTGTCTTCTGGATTTCTCTACCCACACCCGCGTTCTCACACACACCTACTAAGTGGGTGTCAGTCTTGTAAGTGGCCCAAATCCGCCAGTGGCAGTTTGCTTCCCCCGTTATTGAAAGTGCATCACAGCATTTACTGAACTTGCTACATCATCCCAGCCTTTTTAGAACACTTTTTTTGTCTCCTGGATTATAAAGTCAATGTCCTTTAATGATGACACATCCCATCCTCCAGTGTTCATTTTGTTCATTCAGAAAAAAGAAGACAGAGGCCATTGGTGTCACTGTAACATCTTGTATAATTGCTTGCACCACATCTTCTCATTACTTGCTTTGTGTTTGCCTGTGCAGCTAAGCTCGAGGTGGAGACGGACTCTTTTGGGAGTCGTGTGCGGATCAGAGGGGTGAAGAGCGGATACTACATATGCATGAATAAGCGAGGGAAGCTGATTGGGAAGGTGAGCGGCACAGTGAGTCTTTAAATGACAAAAATGGCATGGCACAATCCACTTATGTTGGCTATATATCCGGAACATGCCAGTATTGTTCTCTTACGGTCTGATGTACTTTTAAAAAAAAACATTTTTCTCTTTTCTCTAACAACTGCAATGCTACAAGTCATACAAACTTTGGTTATCAAATTTCACAAATGAAATAATGCTACATTTGACATTGTTCAGAAGTCAGAAATATCGAACTTGAAGCTTACAAGGTCCAACAGCAAATAATCCCAGTCAAAACTAAACTACTAACCAATAATAATAAAACTGTTTGCAAGTTGTTTCTGAATGAATAATTTTACTGTCTGCAGTCCTGAAAACAAACACAAATTTGTTTTTGTCTGCATTGATCATTTTTATAGGACATTTTACCAAATATCATCATGCAGAGGATATACATACACATGTAATTACACACATAACCAGCTGTGTTCAGATAAAAAAATAAATAAACAGTTTATAAGAATCTAGCTTATATATTCATTCATTCATCTTCCGTTCCGCTTATCCTCACAAAGGTCGCGGGCATGCTTGAGCTATATCCGGGCAAGAGGCGGGGTACACCCTGTACTGGTTGCCACCCAATCGCAGTAGCTGTTATATTGTGTTCCTAATTATTATGCATATAGGATTTAAGTTGCAAAAAAAATAAGTAAGCAAGCAAGTCACAGTTTTTATGCATATTGAGGGAAAAGAAGGATCTTTCTGCTGATGAAGTGTGGAATAGTCCATTGGCTTGACCAAAAAAATTAAAACCCTGGACAATTCAAGAATATCTTTGTACTGTTAAAAGCATTTGTCTGACTCAGAGAGAAAATGGTTTTGTTCCGATAAAGGCTTACAAGCAACGTGTCTGTAAGGCAAACGCCTTGTTTTAAGAGAGCAGCTGTTAAAAAGCCACTCATGAGCAGCAACCAGGTATTTAAAGCTGCTGGTATCGCTGGAGACCCAAGAAAGTCTCAATGTAGGATCTTCCAAAAATCTGTATTTCGGCCACACCTGACCAATGCTGAAAAGGAGAAACCTTTGCAGTGGCCTCAGGAATACATAAAGTCTATTTTCAAACAGTTTTAGTCACATATTAATGCAGCGCGACTTTTAATGGTTAAAGATGGATAGAGATGTGGATAGTTGGTGGATGACCGCCTTGTCCCAACAAGGCTGTGACATCAACATATAAGTGACACAGAGATGTTTTGGGCGGGAATAACGGGGAGTCAGATGGTATGCTTGAGTTAGTTAGTTTCAGACTGATTATTTCCTACCGTGGTATAAAAAGAATTATACCTTAAAATAATTGTAATGCAAGACAGTGCATCTTCCCAAGATGCAAAAATACCATTGATGCTAAACTGCAAATTGGTATAAAGGGAAACTCTCCTGGTGTGGCTGGATGAGAGTTGTATTGAAGAGTGGCTCCTATATTGATGTACAGTCACTTGTATGTATTGACAGACTTCTTTACAACTTGTTTTTTTGCATAATAATTTGGAACACGTCTGGAAAAGTTTGCCCAGCACTTATTTCCGGGCAGATTTCACAAGGCTGAAGCATAACTGCCCAATTGGCAGATGAAAAAATATGCATATTGCAGCCATGCCCACGAAGCTGTTTGAATGACAAACTATATGACAGGAACAGGGATTTAGACAGACTTGACTCCAAAAACAGCATTAAAAGAATTAAGAGACAAATTCATGAATTGTAAATTTCAATCACTATTCTGTATCAAGTTTAAAGTATATACTAGGGGGCGAAAGAAAACACAGACTATGAGATCTGCCGTGAATACACAGTAAGTATATATCGTGTTACCCCCCACATTCGTGATTCACGACTTGCTGATATAAAAGTAATGCTTTGTCGCCATCTTGTGGCATTTTGATGCCAAAGAACCTTTAGTCATTCAAGCGAGTTAAGGCTCATAATTTTGACAAAAGTAGTGCTTTGCTGCTATCTTGTTGCATATTGGTTCCAAGGAACTATGTTGACATGCGCTGAGGAGCTTCATTAAGATAAAAGTAGCAGGAACTATGTTGTGGTGAGTTGAGGCGCGTCGTTAAGACAAAGGTAGTGCTTTGCCGCCATCTTGTGTCTTCCATAGGCAATAATAAACATTTTGGAGGGGCATCAATTGCTTGCGGATTTTACCAATTTACGGCAGGACTGGGTCCATTTACGACGTGAATAGTGGGGGAACACTGTACTATGACAACCTAAAGGTTTTTACAGCTTTAACCTAAGTATTTCTATTGTATGATGGAATAAATATTTCCACTTTCTGAGAGTCAAAATCCATCTGCATCATGCTACTTCTCTCCTTTTTTTTTTCCAGAAGAAGGGAAGAGGCAAAGATTGCATCTTTACGGAGATTGTTCTGGAAAATAACTACACAGCGCTCCAGAATGCCAAATACGAGGGCTGGTACATGGCTTTCACACGCAAGGGCCGTCCAAGGAAGGCCTCAAAGACCAAGCAGCACCAGAGAGAGGCCCACTTCATGAAGCGGCTACCTAGGGGGCACTTGCTGAGTGAGAGAAGACCATTTGATGTTCTTCCACTCTCTGGTCTTCCTTTAAGCAAGCGGACTAAACATTCCCATCAGCAGCGCTCAGTGGGCCGCTGAGGGCCAACAACATGGACAAATCATCACGGACAAACCACTACGAGAGGGGAAAAAAAACAAAAACTATTCACCTTTCACAGTCAAATGCCACTTTATCTCTCATTCGGTGGACTCCTTTTGTCATTCTTTGCTCTGGATTTTGTGTACATATTGACTGTCTAATATGATAATTATTCCCAATTTAGTGAGAAGGCATTAGATAATGATTTTTCTCATTAAATTCATGGGAACAGACTGCTTGGTTAGAAGTTCAGTGGTAAAGAATGTTTCATGTACAATGAAGCTAGACATGGCAGCTATCTCTGTTTTTATTGATATGTTTAAATCATCTGAGTGTCAGTTGACATTCTAATTTCCTTGAGGTAATTTTGGACAATTTTTCAACATATATGAATATATTTTTACTGTAAAAAATGTAAATTACATCAAATGGATATTTATTGTAGAGTGTATATTAAAATCACTAAAGAATCCATTCAAAGGCACCTTGGCTTTTCTCTTTTGATTGTTTTGGAATCAAATAAATGTTTGCTTCCCCAAAACTGTTGTTCCCCCCTTCAAGTTGGAGACCCAGATAACTGAGGGGCAATATCTGTGACAGGCCACAGAGTTGAATGTGCTCAGCAAGTGAGACTTGGGCCTGAATGGCTGCAGCTACGCACTAAAAGCGATGAGGTCAGCCCACCATTTTGGGCCAAACAAAGGTTACCACCATGTAGTTGCATTTCTCACGATCGCACACCGTAACCCTCTGATCAAATGGGCCTTTGTGAAAGCTCATATAAAAGGGCATGTTATACAATAGTGGGTTCGAATAATAACACGAGGAGGGGTCAGTTATCAAAAAGAAGCCAGTCACACAGGGAGGGGTTGGAGGGAAGGCTGGGTGAAGAAAAAACACCAGGGCCTGTGTGGCGAAATGTGGCATGGACTGAAAGAGGGGGAATGGCTGGGAAGAGGCATTTGGGAGTGAAAGGGAGGCAGCAAAAGGAATCCTCTTCCCAGAAGCAGTTGAGCATGACCGTCAGAGGCCTAACGACAGGGGAGGAAGAAGACCCTGAACACAAGGACCTGGCTTCATTCGCAATACATGAGCTGGATGCTCAGTTTGTTTGCTGCTGTTTAAGAGCAGTATGCGCTTTGAAGTCAGTAACGTCTTCAAGTTTTCGAGAGAATTGACGACGGCTGCGTGATCTTCACAACGCGAACACAGTCAGATTAAATGAGCATGCATTTCTGTTAAGCGACAGTCAACAACAACATATCATGCAAAAAAAAATTGCAAAACAATAGAGAAGGACGGTTATTGCTAGATTACTGTTGCACAATAAACACCATAGTCAGAGAGGCCAATGGGTTGAATTGTTTTTGGAAATAATCCGCAATTGAAACATTGTGTATTAAAATATTATTTTCCCTTTTGGAAGCGAAAAAGTATTCTCAGTTTTTACAACATTTGAGGACTTTCTCAGACACAATAAAGCACGACATTGGGTTCATAACTGCATGTTGTTTTTTTTGTCACTGTGCCTGCTTGAGGTCCGTGCAGTGACGAAGTCGAAAACATTGGCGAGTCTTGCAACAAGTTACTCCAGAAATATGGCCAACATGCTCCGCTGAAAACATTAATCATATGCCATCGTTTCAAGGGGTTTTGGGTTGGAACATAATAGAATTTTTTAACACTTTTTGTTTTGAAGTTTTTTTTTTGTAATCCCGGATTCTTGCATTTAAAAAAAGTACATACTTTAAAAAACTAAACAAAGGCAAGTCCTTCTACAACACTTGTTGTTGTGACCCAAGGCCCGTCCCCAACAGCGGTCAACACAGTGAGTCATTCGCATGATTTCTTTGGTACAGTTTTTACACAGGCTGCCCTTCCTGTGGCGAATTGACCCCACGCCGTCGGCACGAAAGTCAGCAGCATGTACCAAGTCCTTCCACAACACAAGCATTGCAAAAACATGGAGATAATTTGCCGTGCACGAAACATTACTATGACAATAATGTAATGCTCTGCTCTACTTTCAAAGCAGATGTGGGGATGGGTAAACTATTACCAAATTCTGGCAGATGGGATGGATAAACAACATCAAAAAGGTTGTTTGGATAACCCGAAAAATTGTGTATTCTACAAATTAAAGGCCATGACTTGTCATCTGATATCATACTAATTGCTTGGGAGAACTTCACGCACAGAAAATGTTGACAAAATATTTGTGCCATGTGGACAACAATATTATATCAATTTGGAACAAAGTCTTGTGTATTGTTTTGTACTTAACCCAAATTTTTGTCAATAATGTTGACCACAAGACCAAAGTCTCATGAAACCTCTAGGGTTGCATGGAAACAGTTAAAACAGTACATATACTAGCTAGCTCGATCACCAAAACTTCACAAATGGCTTTCA
This sequence comes from Phyllopteryx taeniolatus, assembly GCF_024500385.1. Classification (NCBI taxonomy): domain Eukaryota; kingdom Metazoa; phylum Chordata; class Actinopteri; order Syngnathiformes; family Syngnathidae; genus Phyllopteryx; species Phyllopteryx taeniolatus. Next base: position 14,861,734 of record NC_084505.1, on the reverse strand, counting down.
GGGTAGCCCACGATACGCAAGGAACATGCAAGTATTCAGTTTACACAAATGGGACGTGCTCATAACAGTGAGCCTGGAATGAACAGGGATGGGTTATTGTGTGTTTTGAGTGCTTTACAAGGACATCAATGAAAGGAGGCTGGGTAGGTTGTGTGACTCCCATCAAGACCACAGTGCGCTGGGTTTGAGAGGGAGGCACGACTTCATGTAACATGAAGTCATATTAAGATAGTGTTCTGATCTAAACTTTGGAAACAGCTTGGAAATTTTTGAATGAGAGAAACATTTTATAAAGGCTTGTCAGTGTTTTTTATTTTAACACATTCACTGCCATTGATGGCTTTAGATGTCAAATATCCATGTTAACTGGGAAGGCTGGCAGTGAATGAGTTAATTGCACTGGTGGAAAACACGAGAAAGAAAGTATTTATCAGATGAAATATCTACGAACAACAGGTCAGGAGAGTCTAATCAAACATGTATTCAATACATTTAAACATTGAGCTCACATTTGACCAGTTTTTGCCATTTTCTCTGTCCTTCAGAATTCACTGAGTTTTGCAGTCAGTGTCCCCTTCACTCGTCCCCTTTAGCTTCTTCAGCTCCTTCATCAGCTCCTGCTCAAGATTTAAAATCTCTTTGGGTTTCTTGTACTGTACAAAGAGATGGCAAAGAGATGAGAGGAAAACTTCATTAGAGTTCAATAAAGTTTTACTGTTTCAACTTGCACGCCTTCATTAAACAAAGATAACATTGTAACTTCAACACATAGTCTAAACAGGCTATAGGATTTATTCTTTTGATTTCAAATGATAGTATACACGCACAAGAGACCAATTAAAAGACAACAGTGTGTAATTGGGTGGAGAAGAATGAATAAAGATGCCTCACCACAGTACTACAATTCAATTAAAACTAATCAATTCCACTCATGCTATAGGACGGGGGTCCCATGGAGCATTTACATTATTAAGAGTCCTGTAATATTTGTTGCATTCATTTTGCTGCTGCCCCAAATGTATAATGAGATATAATAAATGTCATTTTTTAATTTTAACAATTTTGTCAGTTGCATTAATTTAGCCATTTTTTAAAGATTGATTAATTTAATGTATTTACTTGTATTTCTTTTGTATTCATCTATCTCAATAAATAACTGAATAATTTATTCACTGTAAATGGAAAAAAATTGGAAAAAAAACATTGAAATGCAAATTTAGATTTTGTATTACATAACTGAAATTAATTAAAACATAAAAATAGCCAACTAATTCATTATATTACATTCAAAACAAAGGAATTAATTCTGTTAAAATAATTTATTTTACATATTTTACATCCGCATTTTTGTGTGTGTGTTTGTTTTACGTCATCTACAAATGACCTGGCCGATCTGTCCAGTTTAAAAATCAAATGCGACCCTTGAGCACAAAAGTTTGGGAACACTTGCTGTGGGGCAAGGATAAAAAAAATGCAGCATCAATTTCGAATCCAGATGGAAAAGATCTAAACTCCAACTGCATTTAAGAGCTACATGAAAAAACATCCTACGGTGTATGTCAATACACGCTAACATGCACCGTATGTATGATGAACAGTCAAATTGATGTGAATGTCAATGGTTGTCTCTCTCTATGGATCAGCCCTGTGACTGGCTAGTGATCAGTCCCCTGCCTCTCACCCTATCAGCTTCAATGGGCTCCAGCTTCCTTATGATCTGCACAGGATATGCATGATACAGAAGTGCGACTTGTTATGAAAAAGTATGAGGGTGGTAAGAGTCAGGTCTTAAACATAAGAATGTCTGGGAACACTGTCCGTTTATGCCACAGAAAAGGATGTTGGGCAATATTACGACATATTAAGTAAGGTAGGGATGCGTCAACATTTTTGTTGTACACTTACAGTGACTATCAAAGTGTTGTTTGCATGAGTGAAGCTTAAAGCGGAGTTGTCCAGTGGAAGTTGACTGCGATCCAGATCAGGAATACCAAATTTCTTGTAATACCTGGTAATGCACAGAGGATAGCTTTAGTCTTGAGAACAGTGATTCCCAACCATTAGTGTGCTGTGAGAAATCATCAGGTGTGCCCCGAGAATTCATTACAATTATTTCACTTATTTGGTCCGAAAAAAGAAAAAAAAGGCACCATAAATAATGTATCTTTGTTCAACCATCAATGCCGGCGACATATAGTGACAGGCAGAACAATTAAATGCTCTTCCACTAGATGGCATAAAGTACATATTTAACCTGTTTATCCACTTTTAGTGACATTTTTGTTTGGCAGTATCTTATGAGGTTTTTTTTCATGTAAAATATGTGCTTTGGCTCAATAAAGGTTGGGTAAACACTGGTATAAACTAATGTAGAGCAAACAGTGCCATCTGTAGGAATAATACTCGGATTACAAGGAGTGGGAGTGTCAGAGTGTATTCAAACATAGTTACTTTTTGTTTGAAGTTTTTATGACAATACATCTTTCAGGTGGCTGGGCTGAAACATTATAGACATCTTTGGGGTGGGGAAGGTTCCGGATTCTCCACTGAAAACTGCTCTTTGTATCTTTTCGCGTAAACACAGGCTGTAAAAATAAAAGGGACAAAGATATACAGTCCAACTGTAACCCAATATGTTGGAGTCAAGACCGCAGAGTGCAAACATACATTGGAGCAGTTCTCTTTTAGCATCTCAGCATCCAAAGAGGTGACAGGACCAACAAGCGGCTCCCCAACTTCAACCTGCCATTGACCCTGCGCTCCAAGTGTGCTTTTGAGACGCCACTTTCGTACTGCAAAGCCCCAAATGTACAAATGCACAAAATACATAATCTCATAGGCGGAGGGGGAATCATGGCTAGTGGATGACGTATGCTGTGCATTGCTTACCAACAAGTTCATCTGTTCTTAAGTCATACTCTTCTGCCATTTCTTTTCCATCTGCAAAGAGGTAGTGGATCTTCCTTTTCCCTTATGTTTTGGAATGGAAAAACGTGAAAATTAGGACACAAATTGGCATAGTCATCTCAGTCCTCATTACCCATGATAACATTCACACCCTAGCCAATCAACTCATACAGTATAACAGCCATCAATTTGCTATTAGGGATTAGTGTAGCAGGTGAGCCGGAGTCAATCCCAGATGAGATTTAGCAAAAGCCCACCCTGGACTGGTCACCAGCCAGTCACAGGGTACATATAAACAAACAATCGTCCACACACATAAATTCACACCTATGGCCAACTTGGTCCCCACTGAACTAAACATGCACATAACTGGAATGTGTGAGGAAGCCAGAGTAGCCTGCCTGAAGAGAACCCACACAAGCATGAGGGGAACATGCAAACTCCACACTGGAAGACGCCAACATTCAAACTGTGAACCTCAGCACTATGAAGCTGATGTGCTAACCTAGTACTACTCCACCATGCTGCCTTCATATAATAATGGTCCATCATGCTGCCAACATATAACAATGGCATTTAAAACTCCATTTTGCAGCCATCCAAGAAGTCCTGTGTCAGTCACAGCCAGGCTTTGGCCTTTAAAACACTTCTTTAAATCGTATGAGCTAAGTAATTTTCAAGTCGTTGCTACTATTATGTTCTAAAGTAAAAACTCTGAAGCATCATGCCAAAGTGGAGAAAAACAAAACATCCAACAAATGGCTGCACACTCAGATTTAACGAGTACTGTTTAGTGGCGTGTAACCATTGGTGATTGATGGTGTATTTTTATTTAATCGTGCATTCTCTTCACGAAATTGTGTGACTTGCAAACACGGTTTGTGGTCTGACCATTTGAGTACCCTGCTCGCGTCCAAACAAAGTAAAAATACAATATTGTAGAGTTTGTAGAAACAAAATGTTGTTTTACCTCATTATACTCACCATCGTGAATCAAAGAGGTTTTCTTCGCCGATTTTAGGTTGTCGATCCAGCTTTGCACAGCCATGTTTGTGTTGTGCAGAGAAACTTCCGGAATCAAACCGTAACCACGGTAACTCACTGCAAATGAAAATACATTGGAGCTGAATTTATAAATAAATACAAGTATAAACTTATATATATTTTTTTTTTTAAATATCACACATTTATAAATGTCCTGTAGAAAGTTGTGTTTGGTTTCATAGGGTTTGCGCATGTCTCCTAGATGACATTATCAAAATGCGTCCCGGGCTGCCGGCCGTATTAAAATCCAATAATAATCGTAAAAATTATGTCGTTTCGTCTGCATATTTTTTGATAGGTACTTAATCCATCTTTTGACACAAAGCAAATATTTTAACTAAAGGGCACGATCGCTATGCAAATATCATTCGAAGAACAAACTGAAACACTTAAAAATGTAGAAAACATTGCAAAAAAGCATATAGTCGGAATGCGTCGTTGATTATTTTAGTTCAAAGAAAAAAACGAGGAGTAAAAAACAAATGCATGATTTAAAACAAATAAACCGGAAGTGCTTGCTGGTCTTTTTTTTTTTTTTTTTTTTTTTTTTATCCGAAAGGTTACTTGTGCTGGAAGGGGGTAAGCAAAAATATTAGTAATCGGTTTTGAAATGCTTACTATGGATCTTAATTGTACATTGGTTGTCGGAATGAATAAATACACTGCCACGTCTTCTGCTCAATCTGAATAAGTACATTTTGTCTGCAACGTCAGCACAAGCTACAGTTAGCTGTTGTATAATGTCAAGGTAGACGTGCATTTTTAAATCAGTTTTGTTTAAACAACCAAAGTGCTGCAGACTGCTCACATACTATCGTTCATATGTGTTATATTTGAAGTTCATTGCGTTCACGGTGGATTCTTTAGCTCTGTGATTATGTATATCATTCTAGAGACGGCTGTGGAATTGTTATTATAATAAAAGAGCATATTGTGTTAAATGCTTCTTGTTTACTGCCAGCACATTCTTGAGAGATTGTGGACAAACGTATTGAGACACATCTCTTACTTATTTGCTTTGTCAATTTGCGGCGGAAGTTTAATCTTAAACTTGGTAAGACATTGTTGAACATTGTTGTGTAAACCAGCAAAAAAAAAAAAAAAAAAAGCGTAAGAAGCAAGGTGCATATAGGGCATGGTTGAATGAGTTTTGTGTGGAAGAACTAATAATTGCCTATACATTTGTTCAGATTGTGTGTGACATGAATTTAATTTGGTATACAAGAAGCATAATGTGTCTGGTCAATTTTGTTAGATTTTTTTAATTGTGTACTACATTCCTAGTTTTAGAATAGTTCTGATGACTACCCAATACTAAAAACACCATATTTGGCCAATAAAAGACAACCTTAACTATGTTAACTCTGAAAGCTTTACATTTTATGGATGACCATGTCTATACTTGTAAATCACGTTCATTTGCCAGCCTGAAGATGGAACCATCTCATGGGATTTTGAAAGCTTTCCCCAAAGTTAAAAGGGCCCGAGTTCAAGGAAAGGATTCCCCTCCTTTAAAGAAGAAATCTGATGAATATGATGTCACAGGTTGGTATTTTTTGTTTTGGATTTATGGCAGCTCATGTACCACATTTCATTGTGTTCTTTGTATCTCCTTTTTCTTAGGAAATACCTTTAATGGTACCTCAGTGTACATCCTGCCGGCTGGAATAGGAAATGCAAGATGTCAAATATTCCAAAGACAAATTCAACGGAATGGAGGCCAGACAGAGAGGTCTCTGTGTGCTAGTGTCACTCATGTTGTCGTCGATGACAATATGGAGTGTGACAGGGCTCTGCGTCTCATCAAGGTAGATGCAATGCCTTCTGGAGTCCATCTAGTGAAATGCAGTTGGTTAAGCTCGTGTATCAGTGAGAAACAACTCTTGGATGAATCAAGCTACAGTCTTTTACCGAAGAGGTAATGCCTATCATTGCTTTGTCTGCTGTGGTTAAATCTCAGTAAATGCAGGTTTACATGCATTTGTATCTTATTATGGTTATAGTCTATATTATACTTAATATAGAGACACAAATTCTATTGTTACTAGTGTCGTCTTCTCTGCATTACGGAGGAGGCCCTTTTGACTAACAGTACATGTCATCTTTGTCCTGTTATTGTCAGTCTTTTGATATATTTTCGCATCTTAGGGATTCTGAAACTCAACTAGAAAAAGACTTGCTGACTGACAAATCCGCTGCTGAAATGCTAAACCCAGCGTGTGATCAAAGCAAGCAAGGGGAGACATTACACTTGGTCAGTGTCTGGTACATTTAAAGAAAGGTCTTGCAAGTAACTTATCAATTACACCATTTTCCAAGTACTGGTAATGTGGTCATCGACAGAAAGAACAGGTCCTTATCAAAACCATGCAATCTACTGTATTTCAGAGTGTATCCGACAAAGAAGATATGCAAGGAGAAGAAGATGGAGTCTGTCAGAGTCACCTGGAAGCCCTCATCACAGGTCAATGCCGCAAAGAAGATGCCCCTGGGCCCAGCCTTGATGATGGTCGAGACACTACCACTCATGTGGTGGTCTCAGGGAAGTGGGTCTGCGCCCAGTCTTCTCAGTCCAAAAGTAATAACTTCAACAAGCACATCACCGACAAATTAGAACAACTGGCCAAGGCTTATACACACCAGGGAGACAAGTGGAGGGCTTTGGGCTACTCCAAGGCTGTCAATGCATTAAAGAGCTATCACAAGGCGGTCACATCGTATCAGGTAAGCTTATGGAGATGAAATAGATACTGTATAAATGTATCGTAGCTGTAGACACAGTCACAGTGGAGTGAATATCATTACCAGGGATCAAGCTCAAGAAAGACAATGTTTTATTGCATTGATATGTAACTGAATTTGAAATATATGATTTGTCCTTATGTGCAATTACAGACATACACGTGTAATGTACTGTATGTGTATAACCTTCTGTCATTATACTTATTAAAACTGGCAGAATTTGATATAATAGCATAACTGTCATGTATGTATTAATTTTTTAGAGTTGTGATAATTAGTATTCCTTTATTTATTGTTATACAATGTATAACGTATCGTGTATTGCTTCCTCCATTCACAAGATGCAATGATCCTCTCATTTTCTTTTTCCTTTGTTTCAGGAGGCATGTCTCATCCCAGGAATTGGTAAACGCATGGCAGACAAAATTGATGAAATCACGGAAAGTGGTCATCTGCGCAAGCTCGATCACATTGGAGAGGCTGTGCCAATATTGGAGCTTTTCACTAACATTTGGGGCGCAGGAACAAAAACAGCACAGCTTTGGTACCAACAGGTGAAACATCCACTCTCCATCCTTCATTCTTTATACAGCTTCAACATAATTAAATGGCTATAATCTAAGTATGAAGAAGATAATCCATTTTAGTCATAGAGGCATAACCAAATAACAAACTTGAAATAAAAACAAAGCCATTGTACCCCTTCAGCCAGGCCAATCTTGAGGTTGAGAATTTCTTTTCCAGTAGTTCCACAATTGTAATAGTTTTAGAAGAATCAATGTTGTCATGGATTTTCAATATTTTCTTATTCGTCAGGGATTCCGCACTTTGGAGGACATTCGCACAAAAGCCCACTTGAGCAACACTCAGAAAATAGGACTCAAGCACTACAATGACTTTCTAGACAGAATGCCCAGGGAAGAAGCTGCAGCCATTGAGAAAGTGGTAAATACATCCATCTTCATTTATCTCTGGCAACATATGGGACGCTTCCCACTCTGAATCCCCCCCCCCCCCCCCCCCCCCCCCCCCAAAAAAATGGACGCAAAATTGAAATTACGTGGCCAGTTTCTAATTTCTTGATGAGGAAAGCAGGCAACACAGAGGAGTACCCCAAAAGTAAACAACCTCTTAATACCTGCATCTGAAATAAGCCAGATACCTTTCCCCTCCAGGGCACTGAATATTGCGTGACTTAATTCCTTGTAATGATGCATTGTATGTCGTGATTTTTCCTTCCAGATCGTGCATGTGCGCTATGACTAAAGCATGTACACTCCCTGGAACACGCTAATGGAATACTGTTTGTGATGATTCAGCATTCTAAACTCCCATCATTTAGTATGCACCACATTGAAAACCCTCTTTTAAGCAATTTAGGGAGACATTGAACATTATTATTATTATTTTATTATTATTATTATATGGATAAAATAATTGGGACAAACTTCAGGCGAGACAGTTGCCATTTACTCTTCATTCTTCATGCTACTGAGAAAATGACATGCTTCCAACTTTGTGGAATAGTTTAGGGAAGGTCAAAGTGCACAAATCGAATTAAGGCATGGTTGCTTTGTTGTACAGGAACTTGAGGCCCCTGACGTCTGCCCCATCAAACATCTTTTTATGAACTAAAACAAGTTGGGAGCCAGTGATTTATGATCTTATGAATGGACAAGAATTCCACATGCACTCCAAAATCATGTAGAAGGTTTTTCCATAAGAGCAAACTATTATAACGGGAGACTAACTCCACATTTCTACCATTTTCAGTCCCTGCAATGTACAGATCTTTTTGTCCATAACGATCACACAGGTCCAGGTTTGATTAAGTTTAAGGTATTTCCTTCTGGCTATGTGGCAGGTGAAGCATGCGGCCCAAGAAATTGATCCTGGCCTGGTGGTAATGGCATGTGGCTCGTACCGCAGAGGAAAGAGCACATGTGGAGACGTCGATGTGCTGATATCACAGCCTGATGGAAAGTCCCACAAAGGTGTATTCAGCAACGTGCTCCAGAGCCTCCATGACACTGGTAAGATATGTCACATTTACAGTATTAATGTAACAGTCGGGATCATAATGTCTTCTTAATGCACGAACACAATACTATGTGGGAAAATAATGCAATTTATAAGGCATTTACAATTAAGTAGACAGTTTTTTTCAACCATATTATTTGATTTGTTTCCTATTCTTTATTATTTCCTCAAGGCTTTTTAACAGATGACCTAGTGAGCCATGAGGAGAATGGAGAGCAGAAGAAATACATGGGCGTATGCCGCTTGCCAGGACCAGACCGCCGTCATCGCAGGCTGGATGTCATTGTAGTGCCCTACAATGAGTTTGCCTGTGCTCTCATGTATTTTACTGGCTCTGCACACTTCAACCGCTCCATGAGGGCCCTGGCAAAGACAAAGAACATGAGCTTGTCAGAGCATTCGCTTAACCAAAGTGTGGTGCGTCAAGGTAGTGCCAAGGTTTATGCTGGCACTCCACTACCTACACTCACAGAAAGCGACGTTTTTAATCATTTGGGTATACCATACAGAGAGCCTTGTGAAAGGGACTGGTGATGGTTTACAATTGCAATGCTTTTGTTCTTATAAATTTAAGACAGTTGAACTCTCTTCACACTAGACTGACTAGAAAGTTGATCTTATTTGACAGTTCAAAGGGAGCGCCAACACTGAATCATCTGCTGAACTACATATACAAGAATGCACAAATGTCATATACTGGCTTCGCAAGCTGAGTTTGAAATAGCTTGATAAACATGCAAATAAAACATTAAATTTAGGTTTTATATGTACACCATTTTCCTGAGCTGATAAAATGAAATGTAAAACCATGTCGCTGCCACTTGAAATTAAACAAGTAATCATGAAAGCTTTGTTCAACAATGAATGAAATGTTTTAGACTTCATGTACACACAGTAGGAAATTGGTAAAAGAGGTGCTTAGATATTGCAGCTGCATGCATCCCTAAAAAAAAAATCAATTTACAGTATTTAGTCAGCCACCAATTGTGCAAGTTCTCCCACTTAAAAAGATGAGAGAGGCCTGTAATTTTCATCATAGGTATACAGTGGGTACTGAAAGTATTCAGACCCCCTTAAAATTTTCAAACTTTTTTGATATTGCAGCCATTTGTTCAAATCATTTAAGTTCATTTTTTCCACAATGTACACACAGCGCCCCACATTGACAGAAAAAAAAACAGAATTGTTGAAATTTTTGCAGATTTCTTAAAAAAGAAAAACTTAAATATCACACACCCATAAGTATTCAGACCCCTTTGCTCAGTATTTAGTAGAAGCACCCTTTTGAGCTAATACAACCATGAGTCTTTTTGGGAATCATGCAACAAGTTTTTCAGTGATCCGCAGTGAAAGCAGGGAGCAGGTGGAGGAACAGTTAGAAAGATGGAGGCATGCAATGGAAAGCAGAGGAATGAAGATTAGCCAAAGTAAGACAGAATATATGTGCATGAATGAGAGGAGGGGTGGGGGAAGAGTGAGGCTACAGGGAGAAGAAATAGCAAGGGTGGAGGACTTTATATACTTGGGGTCAACCGTCCAGAGCAATGGTGAGTGTGGTCAGGAAGTGAAGAAACGGGTCCAAGCAGGTTGGAACGGGTGGAGGAAGGTGTCAGGTGTGTTATGTGACAGAAGAATCTAGGATGAAGGGCAAAGTTTATTAAACTGGTGAGGCCAGCCATGACGTACGGATAAGAGACAGTGGCGCTGAAGGTGGCGGAAATGAAGATGTTGAGGTTCGCTCTCGGAGTGACCAGGTTGGGTAAAATTAGAAATGAGCTCATCAGAGGGACAGCCAAGTTTTCGATGTTTTGGAGACAAAGTTAGAGAGATCAGACTTTGATGGTTTGGACACATCCAGAGGAGAAATAGTGAGTATATTGGTAGAAGGATGATGAGGATGGAGCTGCCAGGCAAGAGAGCTAGAGGAAGACCAAGGAGAAGGTTGATGGATGTCGCGAGGGAAGACATGAGGGCAGTTGGTGTTCGAGAGGAGGATGCAGGAGATAGGCTTACATGGAAAAGGATGACGTGCTGTGGCGACCCCTAAAGGGACAAGCTTAAAGGAAAAGAAGATGATGCAACAAGTTTTTCACGCCTGGATTTGGGGATTATCTGCCATTCCTCCTTGCAGATCCTCTCCAGTTCTGTCAGGTTGGATGGTGAACGTTGTTGGGCAGCCATTTTCAGGTCTTTCCAGAGATGCTCAATTGGGTTTAAGTCAGGCCTCTGGCTGGTCCATTCAAACACAGACACGGAGTTGTTCTGAAGCCACTCCTTCGGTATTTTAGCTGTGTGCTTAGGTTCATTGTCTTTTTTTAAAGTGAACCTTCGGCCCAGTATGAGGTTCTGAGCCTTCTGGAGAAGGTTTTTGTCCAGGATATCCCTGTAATTGGCCGCATTCATCTTTTCTTCAATTGCAACCAGTCTCCCTGTCCCAGCAGCTGAAAAACACATTCACAGCATATGATGCTGCCACTGCCATGCTTCACTGTTGGGACTGTATTGGACAGATGATGAGCAGTGCCTGGTTTTCTCCACACATCCCACTTAGAATTAAGGCCAACAATTTCTATCGTGGTCTCATCAGACCAGAGAATCTTATTTCTCACCATCTTGGAGTCCTTCAGGTGTTTTTTTTTTTTTAACAAAGTCCATGCGGGCTTTCATGTGTCTTGCACTGAGGAGAGACTTCCGTCGAGCTACTCTGCCATAAAGCCCCGACTGGTGGAGGGCTGCAGTGATGGTTGACTTTCTAGAACTTTCTCCCATCTCCCGACTGCATCGCTGGAGCTCAGCCACAGTGATCTATGGGTTCTTCTTTACGTCTCTCACCAAGGCTCTTCTCCCCCAATTGCTCAGTTTGGCCAGACGGCCAGCTCTAGGAAGGGTTCTGATCGTCCCAAATGTCTTCCATTTCAAGATTATGGAGGCCACTGTGCTCTTAGGAACCTTAAGTGCAGCAGAATTTTTTTTGTAACCTTGGCCAGATCTGTGCCTTGCCACAATTCTGTCTCTGAGCTCTACAGGCAGTTCCTTTGACCTCATGATTCGCATTTGCTCTGCATGCACTGTGAGCTGTAAGCTCTTATATAGACAGGTGTGTGGCTTTCCTAATCAAGTCAAATCAGTGTAATCAAACGCAGTTGGACTCCAATGAAGGTGTAAAACCATTTTAAGGATGATCAGAAGAAATAGACAGCATCAGAGTTAAATATATGAGTGTCACAGCAAAGGGTCTGAATGCTTGTGATATTTGAGTTTTTCTTTTTTAATAAATCAGCACAAATTTCAACAATTACGTTTTTTTCTGTAAATATGGGGTGCTGTGTGTACAACCCCAATTCCAATGAAGTTGGTACGTTGTGTTAAACAAATAAAAACAGAATACAATGATTTGCAAATCATGTTCAACCTATATTTAATTGAATACACTACAAAGACAAGATATTTCATGTTTAAACTGATAAACTTGATTGTTTTTAGCAAATCATTAACATTTTATGGCTGCAACACGTTCCAAAAAAGCTGGGACAGGGTCATGTTTACCACTGTGTTACATCTTTTCTTTTAACAACATTCAACAAACATTTGGGAACTGAGGACACTAATTGTTGAAGCTTTGTAAGTGGAATTCTTTCCCATTCTTGCTTGATGTACAGCTTCAGCTGTTCAACAGTCCAGGGTCTCCGTTGTCATATTTTACGCTTCATAATGCGCCACACATTTTCAATGGGATACAGGTCTGGACTGCAGGCAGGCCAGTCGAGTACCCGCACTCTTTTGCTACGAAGCCACGCTGTTGTAACACGTGCAGAATGTGGTTTGGCATTGTCTTGCTGAAATAAGCAATGAAAAAGACGTTGCTTGGATGGCAGCATATGTTTCTCCAAAACCTGTATGTACCTTTCAGCATTAATGGTGCCTTCACAGATGTGTCAGTTACCCATGCCATTGGCACTAACACAGCCCCATACCATCACAGATGCTGGCTTTTGAACTTTGCGTCCATAACAGTCCAGATGGTTATTTTCCTCTTTGGCCCACAGGACACGACGTCCACAATTTCCAAAAACAATTTGAAATGTGGACTTGTCGGACCACAGAACACTTTTCCAGTTCATCATCAGTCCATCTTAAATGAGCTCGGGCCCAAAGAAGCCAGCGGCGTTTCTGGATGTTGTTGATAAATGGCTTTTGCTTTGAATAGTAGAGTTTCAGGTTATACTTACGGGTGTAGCGCTGAACTGTCTTTACTGACATTGGTTTTCTCAAGTGTTCCTGAGCCCACGTGGTGATATCCTTTACACATTGATGTCGGTTTATGATGCAGTGCCGCCTGAGGGATTGAAGGTCACGGGAATTCAATGTTAGTTTTCGGCCTTGGCACTTACATGCAGTGATTTCTCCAGATTCTCTGAACCTTTTGATGATATTATGGAATGTAGATGATGAAATTCCTAAATTCCTTGCCATTGTACGTTGAGGAACACTGTCCTTAAACTGTTCGACTTTTTTCTCACGCACTTGTTCACAAAGAGGTGAACCTCGCCCCATCTTTGCTTGTGAATCACTGAGCAATTCAGGGAAGCTCCTTTTATACCCAATCATGGCACCCACCTGTTCTCAATTACACTCTTCACCTATGGGATGTTCCAAACAGGTGTTTGATGAGCAGTCTTTTTTGCCGCCTGTCCCAACTTTTTTGGAACGTGTTGCAGCCATAAAATTCTAAGTTAATGATTATTTGCTAAAAACAATAAAGTTTATCAGTTTGAACATTAAATATCTTGCCTTTGTAGTGTATTCAATTAAATATAGGTTGAACATGATTTGCACTGTTACAAATTATTACCCACAGTAGTTTCATAATATTGTATAGGTTGTAAAGAACTGAAAATAGCCATTTGTTGAATTTACAGTGTAGAAAGGTCATATTTCATCAAATCAAAAGCTATTTCAAATAAAATTATCTTAACAGGTCAAGTTACACGTCACTTCCGCGTCCACACATCTGTGACGTAAGCGGGTTGTGTCACATACGCCACTGCCTGCTTCCGTCTTCGCGACCGTCTCCGCAGTAAACCTGATGTGCAGTTTTGCTTTTCAATGTGTTTTTTGATGCACAAAATGGACATTTTGACCTGCAATGCAAGACCGCTTAATTCGAGCCATGCACACATACGTAGGTAAGCAATGTTGTGCATCTGTGGACACAATTAACTTTTTCACCGAGATTAATTAATCTTTTGATGCTATTTTAATTTATTGAGATGGACCTGTAACTTTACCTGTGACAACTGACAATGCCAGGAATATAGATAATGCTGTCACTGCTGCTGGGCTAGTTATGGTATAGCTTTTATTTTCTAAGGAGCTATTTATTTGTAAAATATGCTCTGTTGCTAAGAATGCACCACAGCAGATACAGCTATTTTTAATTACCATAATATTATTTTTACATGTTGGTAATTTCAATTAAAAAAACTTTTTAAAAAGGCAAGAAAAGTTATCTTTGTTGCATCGAGAAAATATTGAAACGTAACCATGTATAGCTGGCTGTAGAGAATGTCCACATGAGGCATGATGAGATGGAACAGTTTCAAGAAGAAGCGTAAACGGCCATCCTCCAGTCGTCTCACAAACCCTCTAGCTTCTCTCACAGTGATATGATCAAACTCTCCTGAGTCCCTGATGGTTCCACAACACTGGAGCAGGTCTTCTTTGTGCTCAAAAACAGTGTTCACAGCTTGGCTGTGGAAGTTCCACCTCACTGTGCTTGCTCTTGGGTGTCTGTGGGCCACCACGCTATCAACCACACCATTTCTTTTTGGAGATCTTGGAGAAAATGCAGTGATCCAGCCAAGTCTGAGAAGAAATTACTCACTTTTGGGATATGTGAAGGCCCCTTCTGCATGATGAGGTTCAGTTTGTGAGCATAGCAATGAACATACTGAGCGTTCCCATATATATCCTGAACCTTCTTTTGCACACTACCTGTGGCTCCTCTCTTGACACTTGCACCATCATATGCTTAAGAAATGGGCTTGCTCTTCTGGTCATCACGCAGAATTGAGCTTAGCCTATCCAGAAATGCTGTGGCAATGGAATAAGCTGAGAGGGATGAACTCAAAAAAACTCTCTTGGACATGATGGGCTTTGTCAATGTAGTGGACCACAATCACCAGCTCAGCAGAAAAAGAACACTGTTGAATTAATCACATCTTTCTTGCGAAGTTCTATTGTCACAAATGTAAATTTGCTATGGTCAAACCTATTTTCTGTGTCGTGATGCGATTGGCTGGCGACCAGTTCAGGGTGTACCCCGCCTCTCGCCCGAAAATAGCTGAGATAGGCTCCAGCACGCCGGCGAGTGAGGATAAGCGATACAGAAAATTGATGGATGGGTGATGAAAGAACTGGAACTGTATTTAATGTACACATCTGCTGCTAAAAACAAGAAACCTGTCAAAATCTTAACATTATGCTCCCAGTGTTCACAACAGTGTTTTTAATTTTATGGTATTTAATTTTTATGCGTGACCCCTGGCATGTTTCTTTTTTGTTTCTGTTTATTGGTCCTATTTATTCATGCAATATTTACCCATCCAGTTGCAGCTTCTACTGTAATATTGTGTTTGATATACTGTTGGATACAGATTGAAAGATCTATCTATCTATCTATCTATCATCACTTTCTGGAGATTTAAATTGCTGGCGTCAAACTGAACCCAACGATGTTAGTAAATGTGAAAGTTAGGTGGGGGTTAAAAATAGAAACGAGCTGTTGTTCCTGTGGATTCGCACGAGTTCCTTGGGAAAGTCGCACGACATAGTGATTGGTTGGCTTCCAGCGAGTTATCCAATGGCGGTTCAGTCCGCTAAACCAGTGCCATCCACGCAAATGTTCAGTACGTCCTTCACGTTGCTCACATGGATCGCGTCGAGGTGATCACGCCCCGCCCCGCGTCGCGTCGCCCCGCCCCAGGAAAGCAGACACAAGCCAAGCCCTCATACAGGAGGAACGGATTGTATAATAGCTGTAAAACCCGCGGTTACCGACAGGAACCAGTTGCTCGCAGCTGTCCCCTCGAAAGCTCCACGATGTTGGGGAGGCAGCACACGCAGCGGCCTCTAAGCGCGACAGTGCCCGAGAAGTAGTCGAGGTTATTCACCGGATGAAGTTTGGGAACTGTAGTGTTGCATATTTTTTCCCTAGTCGTTGCAACTTTTTGGGAGGAATGCAAGTTGCTTGGGCTGTTAAAATGGGATTGTTTTTGCACAACGTTGCCTCTGTCACCCCCACAGCTTCCACAAATGACCGGGTAAGCTGTCGTAAGCGAATTTTTTGCCCTCTTGACAGGGCTGCAAGATAGCTAGCTAGCTGCTAGTTACCTGGCGAACTTGGCACACTCAGTGTAAACATTCACGACTTTGTTAAACATTAAGCTAATTGCTGTCGTATAGAACACGTAGAAATACATTGTTGTTACTCATTGCCTGCCTTTAGCACGCCTTGTGTTTACGATGAGAATGTCTGCTCGCTAACTAAACCTAGCATTGCTAAAGTTAAGGAACCCTCGAGGAATCGGGGCCTTGCTTTCGTGTGTTTTAGCAACAAGATAGTTTCATAAACTTCGTTTTTGAAAGTCGTCGTGCCACTTCTGTTATTATACAATGTCTGCTTAGCATTTCTTTCAGTCCATTACAAATGCATTTCAATCAGTGTCGAGAGGAAAACTCCATTTAATTGTTAATGCTCTTAGTAACGTATAAATGTTCACATATTGTTATACAGCAACATAACGTAACATTGTAATTTAAATATTTCATGTCGTCTAAACACCAGAAACCCTACCTTGAGACACAGACTTACAATAACATGTTTGCATAATGGAATGTATTAATGAGTGTAATAAAGTGGGCGACAGAGCCAAGTACTAAAATTGTTTAGTTGAGTTTCACGTTTTCATTTGCATAATTCCTCTTTGTAAAGAACATTTCTCAAATCACAGTATGTTAAAACACTTAAGGAATTTATTGCTGGTAGTTGGTGTCACTCTAGTACTATAGGGAAAACGACTAACAAACTATATTTAGGAAAGACCCATTAAAGTGATGTGATTTTTTTCTTTGCAGCAGTGAAAAGTTTATATTTTTGTTGTAATGAATATGAAAATATGGTGAATTTTCATGCACATTCATCAACTTTAAAAATGACTGAAAAATGTCCTGGGCACTGCCATATTGATCGAACATGTGACCGGATCACCCGGATAGAGACGTCACATGTAAGTTAACACAGTGCAATTATTATAGAAAATGCCTACGCAAATGCTTCTAGCTTTGATCCACAAAGGACTAAGCCCCATCGTTTCGAACCAGCACGACCAAATATACCTACAGAGAGAAAAGATGCGTGTCGTGTTTTCAGGCATGAAATAAGTTGGTCAAGCCAGCTGCCACAACAATTGTTTGTACTATGTATTACGTTAACATGCCCCCAATGTGCTGCGAGGGCTACCTTCAAAATAAAAGCCTGACCACGGTCACTGTGGCCGCTGTGTCGGGCCATCACCTACATATAGAGACTGGCCCACTCGGGCCAGTACAAATTTCTAAGTCACCGAATATATTCGCCTGCCGAAAATGGCGCAAATTGCATTTTCAGTTTCTGTCAGTAATTCGTTTGTCACTGAAACAGCCCCGTCCTTGTGATGACGCAAGGAGTAATCGCGACCAGCAATGTCTGACTGGATAAACGGGCACAAATTCGAGATAGCCGAAGCTAACGAAATTAATGCCGCTAGCCTCGTGTAGCAGCTCGTACTTTGCAGCCTGTAGAATGTTATTCTGCCCTCCCTGAGTGTACTTTAAGCTGTTTATTGACACCCCAGTTGGAGTTTGCTGGAAAACTAAGCGTACAACAAACATAACTACACAAATTTTAGATTTAAATACAAGACACACATCATTTTAGAAATCGCTACCTAAATGCTAACAGTACTGTATGTGTATATCGATGAGTTGACTGTTCACAAATCAGCTGTATTTTATCAGTGTATTGGCACCACCATAATCAGTCATAACAGTCGTATATGATTTAACTTTTACTAGCTCTGCTTTGTCATGTAATCAAATATTTTAGAACCAGAACATCTACTTTTCAGAAAACACACGTTAAGGTGATGTCAGGTAAGATGAACTACTGTACCACCTTAAAACCCAACAGCTTTTTTTGTTTTGTTTTCAACCTTCCCGCTGTTATTTGTTTCTTCACACAACCGTCTCCCTCTGTGAGACCCCCCTTTTGGCCAGCATGCCTGTTCATTGTTAATGTACAGTATTGTTTGTTTGCTGCTTCCCATTAGTAGTTGTAGTAGCAGTAGCAGGGGTGATGGAACACTTCACTTTTTTTTTTTCAGTGTTAGTTAAAAATACATGTAGTGCAATATGGAAAAGTGAAAAACAAAGAAATAACTAAGCTAGCTCGTTAGTTAGCAAGCGAGCTCATTAGCTTGCAGGCTAGTGAACACAACAAACAGTTAACGTTTCCTTAAGTGTCTCTGTTGTGTCAATCTATGCGCTGCACATGGAACAAGGCTGTGGAGTATTGGACAAAGGCAACACTGTGAAGAGTGGATCGGCCCGCCGGCGTTCCATGAGCCCATTAGCAGCTCATGACACAGCTGTCCAACTTGGCTTACTTTATGATCCGCACGCTGACTCCCCACAACAATGACAATTTATCGAGTCCGGAAAAATATGGACGCGATAGTTTAGTAGATATTCATCGAACGATCAGTCGATATAGTAATTATCGTGACAGGCCTGTGTACCTAATTATTGTCACGTTTATAACACTAGTTTATTATTTTTTAGATAAATTCAGTGACATCAGACAATTTTAGCAAACTAAAAAGGTCCCTTGTTAGTTGGCAAGAATTTTCAGATTTTCTTTGGTATTTTATTTTTTATTTTTAATTATTTTTTTTAACATGGGTTGATACCAGAGGTGGGTAGAGTAGCCAAATATTGTACTCAAGTAAGAGTACTGTTACTTTAGAATAATATGACTCAAGTAAAAGTAAAAAGTAGTCATCCAAATATTTACTTGAGTAAGAAAGTACTCAATGAAAAAACTACTCAAGAGTAACTTCTGATTTTTTATTTTATTTTATTTTTTTAATCAGAGCATGAACATCAAATAAAATAAAAAAATATATATATATGGGAGTTGATACACACCTGCCACCATTTAAATTTTTAACTGCCCAAAAACCAACAACACATACATTGGGCCCTACAGAAACATTATTTGCCTTATTCACGTAAATTACTTGATGAAGAAGCTGTTTGCTGTACAGACTTACTGATTGTGCATGCGTGTGCGACACCATAGGATAGTGCTAATATTGGCATATCCACTGCCAAAACAACAATAGAAATATCTGCAACTTACCGCAAGGTGTTTTCTCAAGTTAGAAGTGGGCTGAAATGTCCAAGTTTGGGCAGTCACAATGTAAGAGCTGCGTGATAAAGCTGTTGTTTTTTGGAGTCTGTAGGAGACCCCGGGGACGACCAAGGACACGCTGGAGAGACTACGTCTTTCGGCTGGCCTGGGAACGCCTCGGGATCCCCCCGGAAGAGCTAGATGAAGTGGCTGGGGAGAGGGAAGTCTAGGCGTCCCTGCTAGAGCTACTGCCCCTGCGACCTGACCTTGGATAAGCGGTAGAAAATGGATGGATAAAATGAACACACTCGGGCGACTGTTTTTCCCCCCCAAAATGAGTCCTTTTGATTGGCTCGCGGAGGCGACGTGCGTGGCCATGTGACTGCCCTGTGTCGTCTGATTGGTGAATTGGAGTCAAATGACATTTGTGATCCCATTTGATTGGCGCAACGGGTACCCTATGCGGAAGTCGTAGATTGAGTCTAAAAATAGACTCACGCGCAAGATTGAATCAATAAAAGTAGTGAACGGCATGTCGATCATTGTAACCAAGTAAAATTATGGATCCTTCTTCACATAAATGCTCAAGTAAAGTAAAAAGTACGGTGCATTTAAAGTACACTGACAAGTACAGTTTATGGAAAATGTTATTTGAGTAAATGTAACTGAGTAAATGTAGCGCGTTACTACCCACATCTGGTGGATGCATATCCTTTTTGAGTATGAAAGAGTATCGTGCATAAGGGCTTTAACTCAGTTGATGAATGCATACTCTGGCATTAACTAATAACTAAATCCACTTCCATGCAGCACTGGTATTCTATGACACTAGGGCATTTAGGGCTGATCTTGTCTCCTAATTTTCAACAGCCTATAATTTTCAAGCGTTAAACTTTAGTAATGCAGCAAGGATTTCTGGATGTCAAATACGCCTTTCATATAATAGTGGTCCTTTTCCTCTTGGCTGTTTGGAAGGAAGACGGGAGTCCAGTCCATCCAGATTATTTGCACCTGTTGTGTGTCATGAGACATTAAATTTGTTTACAGAAGTAGTGTTTTTATTAAGCTGGCGTTCTTAGCTTGAGTCGACCCGACACACCCAAGAAAATTGGGCAATCAGCAAATCGAATACAATTGAACATCAAAAGTTGACCACAATCTGTTTTGTGAAGCTGGGTGATTTTCATTGTTCTAATTTTATAGTGATCAAACATGTAAATATTCGTTCCAGCGTCCAACAATTATAGCTGTTTCAAGTGTATATTCACTGGAGGATTTATTCATTTTGAATAACATTTAAAAAGAAAACTGCGCTGTCAAAGTCATCCGACCTCTAGTGAGGCTAATTTGAGGAGCGAGCATAGCCCTACAGCTGCACTGTAAGTAAATATCTCACTATCCCGTCACCGATCACTCAGTGCTTTACTTATTTAAACATTATCAATACCAGCTGCTAAACTTGGCATCAGGAAAAAAAAAAAAAAAAAAAAAAAATCCACGGTCATGACATCACATATCATCATCATCATCATCATAGGTAACTAGTAACTGTATCGAAATACATTTCTAAAGTAACCCTCCCAACCCTGAGTATGAGGAATACTTAACACTTTAATTCCACAAGCAAGACTCCCGCTAAAGAAAAGAAAAAATTGCACAACACTCTTAGAAAACACTCGCCAAGTCATTTAGCAAACACCTACCATATGACAAAGCAAGTACGAGTTGGCAAGACACATGGAACGCCATCAACTACATTTCATTCTGCAGTGTTCTAGCCAAATTTGTATGCCAGTGTGTGCTGCAGTGATGAACAAAAATCTCTTTCGTTTAAAATATTTAATTAGGTTTACATTTAGATGTCATCTTCATTGTTTTTGTTTTGTTACAAAAGCTTAACTAAAATTCTATTGCGCAAACCTGCTTTGGCATATTCTCCTGTATACAGCCTCGATATAACTTGAAGTTAGTAATTGTTAAATAGTGGCATACAATATTCTTGTGCAATGTTTTGCAGTAGATGTATGAAGTACTTTTCAAAATAAACAAAGGAGAGATTTACACCGTTTGCGTATGTGGGGGTGGGAGGCTTTATCGTCAAACTATTATCGTAAAATAATCTTTGTTTTGTTTTTTTATCCCCCATACCTGCTGCGGCTCGTCTGTTGTTTTTGCTGTTTTGTATCAAGTTTTATCAACTTACTAAAGATTGAGTCTTTTGAATGCTGGACTTTAAACCAGTTTGTTAGACTTAGCTTTCTCAAGCTAACACTCTGGGACCCCGAAACAAACCTCTGCCTTTAGTTTACTGCTGCGTACTGCCTCAACACTCATTAGCCAAAAGCTAGCTTCGTCGGTGGGGTCACCTTTGTGGGACTCTTGTGTGGCTCCCCTCTGCGCCCTGTGGCTGGACAGCCTTCTGGTGTGTCTCACAAAGCCCTTTTGTCAGGACCAGTTTGCTGCCACCCTGCCAGCTCTCCTGGACACCTACTTACGCCCATGGATTGCCCTCCCCAAAACACTGACAAGGTGGCTATGGATTGTGCTGTGTCTGACTCTCACGAGCTCAACTCTGTCGCATTGTTACTCTGTAGCAGAAATGTTACGTCTCCCAACCTTTCCAAGCAGGGCCCTTCCACTTTCCCACTTCTACTATACTTTGGAGCAGGTTCGATTCATGGTTGTTTGTTGTGAGTGACGTCATTACGCTCTTTTGTGGAACTGATGTGTTCAAGTGTGCCATGGAAATTGGCCCACTCCTGCTACCTGCATTGTAGCACGCTTAGGTACTGAAACATGGTACCAATTGATTTTAAGGTGAAACGGTACTTGGTAGTAGTGACTGAATTTGGTTGGTACCTGATTTGGCACCCTGCCCTATTGACGATACACTTTTCTTAAAAGAAAAGATCAGTTCAAAGTTTTTATACCTGTAGTTGCCATGCTCATTCTGTTTCTTAAGGTGCTCTTGAAGGCTCTTTGAACATGTAAAATAAACTCTGTAGTTATGTTTCAAAATGATATACATGTGCTTTGAAAGGTTGTTTTTTAACAATACATGTTTTATATTGTCTTCTGTAAATTTGCATCATGACCTGGCAACAATAGGAAAAAGCAGGTCCCAGGATGACAACAGTTTAGGCCCATACTTTAGAGTAGGGGTATTCAACTAAAATTTAAAGATGTCCAATTAGACAAAATTTATTACTATTATTTTTTTGAAGCAAATGTCCAGATCATCGTAATGTCTATTTATTGTGATATGTATTTAAGTAGCCTAGTTTTTGTTTTTTTTGTTTTTTTAAATCTACAACTGTATGCAATCAATGCCTCAGTCAAATCAAAATAATTCAGTACAATTCAAAAACCTTTTGGCTTTTTTGATTTATTTAAAAAAAAAATTGTCAAGTAACAGAAGTGAACATATACACTATGCATGCCTGCCGATATGTACAGGTGCTGATAAGTTTACATACATTGACAGAATTTGTGAAATATTGGCAAGTAAAAAAATGACTGACTGAACTGGGACTATTTCATTTTCTTCGTTGCATTTAATTTGAATCCAATTAAAACTAAAATGTATCTTGTATAATCACTCATTTTCTTTAAAGAATGAAATTCTGCCAGGGTAATCAAACTTATGAACACAACCTTGTAATATTCTCTCGTTTGCTTAATAAAAGTAGGCTGCATTTCAAAATACGAGCAAGTAAATATCCATCCGTCCATTTTTCTGAACCGCTTATCCTCACTAGGGTCACCTCAGCTGGCTTCGAGAGAGAGGTGGGGGTATGCCCTCAACTTGTAGCCAGCCACTCGCTGGGTACATTTACAAAAACAACCATTCAAAATCTCATTCACATCTATGGACGATTTAGTCTTCAATTAACCTATCATGCATGTTTTTGGAATTTGGGAAGAAACCGGAGTACCTGGAGGAAACCCATGCAGGCACAGGGAGAACATGCAAACTCCACACGGGGCGGCTGGATTTGAACCCGAGTCCTCAGAACTGGGAGGCAGATGTACTAACCAGTCGTTCACCAAGTCCAAGCGGGCGTGTGCGTCTTCCTCGGGCGGGGCAGAAGAAAGTTAGGCTTCCAAACACCGATCTTTAGGTTTTCCCGCAGAGCCGCGCTTGGTGGACAAGGAGCAGGCTGGACAAACTCCATGCTCGCCGAGCTTACGTCGCCGCTTCGGCCCGATGACAAGCTGCGGCATCGGACTAGAAGTCCGGCGCTGCCACGGGCTCAGCGGCCAGATCCGCTGCCATCCCGGCAGCAAGGCCCACCACTGGCCGACTCGGTCCCGCGAAGGAGCGGATGTCGGAGCCCAGGCGGGCGTGTGGATCTTCTTTGGCCGGGTCTGTGGGATGTGAGGCTTCCAAACACAGACCTTTCTATATTCCCGCTGAGCCGCACTTGATGAACAAGGAGCAAGCTGGAAACCTCTGTGCTCGCCTTCGGCAAGGTCCACCGCTGGCCGACTCGGTCCCGCTAAGGACTGGAGGTCCGAGCCCAAGTGGGCGTGTGCGTCTTCCTCGGGTGGGCCAGAGGAGACGAACCCCAGCGTGAGGCTGGCCGCCGGGGATGCTCTGATGGTACAATGTTGGGGAGAAATGAAGATTTAACATAAGACATTAAAAGCCTGAAATACCAGTATTTTTTTTTTTTTTTATTCCATAGATGTCAGTAATGAGCAACATCAGTCTCATTTGCTTGAGCTACCCTAAACTAATTAGTGCGATGGAAACACAAACCACATGGGCCACAGGAACCTTTTGCTTCCAGGAAATCCTGCTACCAGAAACACAAACTTCCTGGGCTGGTTGGTGGAAAAGCCCCTTTGGTCTGGACCCAGACCACGGTCCGTCAGTTAGTGACCTCTGCTTTAGCAGCACGTTTTCTCTCCCAAATGTGTGTACCTTAGAGCTTGACATGCTACAGTCTATTGGTTGACTGAGAATTGTCACCCCCTTTGATTTGAGGAAAGTAATGGGAAGAACATGGAATTACTGTTGCTATGGTAATCAAGATAATAAAATCTTGCAATGAACATACGCTCTAAATGCAGTACCATTGCGTCATCAGTTTGTCCACGCCATGCTTTTTATGTTTTACTCTGAGATGTTCAATCACAATTTTCTTGAGCAAGCTACAATTTTGCATCCGAGAGCCGCAAAAATCATAGTGGCAGACTTTGTTCAGCATATACCAGACTTTAGGTAACTGGCTTTTGTATCGTTGATCTTTTTAATTGACATCACTTTCTTCAGCACATTGTGTGGCCAACAGGGCATGTTTTTGAATAAAAAGACTGTTTTTGTGTTTTGATGGAGGACAAGCTGAAAACCGAAACAAGCTGAATTGTTGGGTTCTGCGTATCAAGTGGCAAAAAAGACCAGGTTGTGAGCATAAGCTGGGGAAAAGCCAGTATATCACTGAAAACATCTTAAGTTACATGAGACGTCACGTCGGGAAAGAACATCGTGTTTGTTACCCTGTGAATTCAATATCTCTGTCCAGCAGCATTTTGGAATATTTAAAATAAATTAAATAGATTAAAAAAAAAATTTAAGAAATTATGAGGTTGTCAGGTGTGTGAGGCTTTGCCACTTGAATGTCAGCAGTTGAGTATGTGCTGATCAAGTGGATTGTGTCGACTGGTCTCACTGCTGTTGCTTGGAAATTTCCGTAGAGAAATCTTTGCTGGGCCTAGAGGTTGTGTGTGTGTGTGTGTGTGTGTGTGTTATAGTGGGTAGGTGTAAGAGGCAAGAACGGGGGAGAAGCAATACAGTATGTTTGAGGACTGTTTTTGTGTGAGAGTGTGACCGATGAGGTAAAGTCTGGGATTTTGGACCCTGGATTATCATGTCTTTCTGTTCGGGACCTGTGCTGGTGATCTAGAAAGAGGGGGAGATTTAGCTTTGTACGGATCTTTGGCTAGCTAATCATTGAGCTAATTCAAAAGAATATATCTTCTTGGACAAATCCAAACAGCTTTCATGTGAGAATTTGATTAGTGTTCTCTCATCTTTCAGATCTTTCATCATTGATTAGATATGACTGCTGTTTAGTCAGTGCCCTGCATTCGAAGGCTTTTGAAGTCAAATATCCATGTTAATTGGGAGGGCTGGCTTAGTTAAATGCCAAATATTAGTAATGCTTCTAGAATAAACTTTGAGTACAAGTGAATTATCAAAGTGGTCTATGAAAAGTATCTCCTACACAGTTTGTAGGCAAATGAAAACAACATAAACATCAGTTTCAAAATCAAGACAAAATAAAGTTAAGCATACACTTGTATTTCTAAACACAAAGACCACCTTTTTTTAAGACTCAAGACTTCAGCTTTGCGCCTTCTTTTTGTAGCTAACATTCAGCGATTGAAACATTTACTTTAGGTTTGTTGTCTATTATTTTGAGATGCAGGACTTGCGGTGTGTTCAGCCTCCTAAATAGTCTCTACTTCGTGTCCTAAAGCTCCTATTGTTTTGAAGTCCCAGAACTAGTTTCTCCTTGAGACCCCTGGACCAAATTCTGTGACATCGCTTTGAAGAAAAATTGCTGGTAAAGATGACATTGAGATGATTATCTAAGAGTACCTGTCATTTAGATGTCAAACAATGAGCTTCTTAAAGCTTCCAAGCACAGTTGTTTAATCTGCACGTGCTGTTAAGACTAAGTGGCAGCCGCTGGCCATGTGATATTGGCTTGTGGCCATTTTTTTTTTAGCATTATACATACAGTAAGTGCTTGGCATACCATACAGTACATGCATAATATATATCCTTAAGAATTCATTGTAATCAAATGTTTTCCTTTTTCACAATAGCAGTCTCTATGTTTAATATAAGTGTAGTAAATTAGTTATTGAATTTGTTGCTTCTATTTACAGTCAACGGAACCTGTGTGAATGAAGGTTAATCTAAATACAGTTTGGCAATTCAGACATTACTGAAGTACTGTAATTAGTCTATTTCTAATTAGTAGCAGGCCATGTCATAACTGCATGCCTTGTGATGTTTTTAAACTTTCAGGATGAATTGAGGTTCAATTCATTCCCCTTTTCTAATTATCTTCCAGAGCCTGCTGGTCTGTGAAGGTGTCAACAACCAGAGCTACATGTGTGAATCGGGTCACTGCTGTGGAGAATCTCAGTGTTGCAGTTACTACTATGAGCTTTGGTGTAAGTGTCCTGCTATTTCGAGCCCACAGTCTCAACACACACACATGCAGGATTTGATTACATGGTGTTTTGCTATTCTTGCAAGGCAGGTGTATTGGGCTAGAATCAAGAAATCTTTCAAATCCATCTTGCTTATTGACATAATGCAATAAAATGGAGGAGAGTCAAGCATTATCTTTTCCTATCTTGGTTATAGAGAATAACTTCACTTTTAAATAATAGTTCAAAATTTGAGTTTGCATCTTTTACGATAGGTGATAACACGGTGTATGGATTATTCTATTACAAAAAAATCTATTAAATTTTAGGGTGAACCTTCACTATATTGTACTTGCGTATAATCAGTGCAGAGGAAAAACTTTTCCAAAAGGAAATAGTGAAATGGATTTCTATTTCATCATTTCACTCTGTTTCAGAGTAAAACTGGTCTCAAATCATTTCATTCATGACAGCAGTTGAAGCGCTTTTGTGCAGTTTAAGAGGCATTATGCCGTTTAACATTATGCCATATAATTTCCCATACTGTGTATAAATACACTCAAGTATAATGCACACACCCAAAATTGACTCCAAAAATCAGGAAAACCCGTCTTCCTATGTATAATGCGCGCCCGTGACTTCCCATCCATTTACATATAAAAACAATAAATGTTAGTTGTCTCATTTGTTTTTGTAATCAATTCTGATCAATAATATTAATACAAAGGTTGACTTGTTCTTAATGCATTTAATATGGTGGCATACCCTAGTGTTTAGTTTTAACACTGCGGGTTTATGGAAGTATTTTTAACCTCCCACGTGGCCATTGGCACACCAGCCTACTTGCATAATGTACTGAAAGAACGAGAGGTCATTTGCTCTGATAAAATTTTCACCCCTAGTGCAAGACTATAATAAAAAATCGTTACGACATAGCAAAAGCTGCAGAGGGGGAAAAACACATCAATTCAATTAACATTCACATTATTACAACTATTTATGTATTAC
This sequence comes from Phyllopteryx taeniolatus, assembly GCF_024500385.1. NCBI lineage: Eukaryota > Metazoa > Chordata > Actinopteri > Syngnathiformes > Syngnathidae > Phyllopteryx > Phyllopteryx taeniolatus. The sequence goes on along the minus strand of NC_084505.1, from coordinate 14,834,373 downwards.
GGGACTAACTGGCATAAAACAGCATTTGAACAACTATACAGCCGCGCTAGGCACTCTGGGACATCCTCTGATGGCAAGCCACCATGATGACAACTATGTTTTTTATTAGGAGTGAATGTGTTATTCGGGCAAATGAACTCTCGAGCTTTCAGTACGTGGTGCAAGCCGGCTGATGTGCCAATGACCATGTGGGAGGTGGAAAATACCTCTATACAGCTGCAGTGTTAAAACTAAACACTAAGGTGCATCAGAGCATTAATAGTTTAACACCATATAGGAGTAGATGATTTATAGCATTTTAAATATGAACCTGAATATAAAGAAAACTTCTAAATCACAAGATTTAAAACTAATTAAAACGCATATCTACTCATGTACCTCTTTTCACTGAAGGAATTTTCTAACTTTTACTATACCCATCTATAATGCGCACAATTGACTTTTAAAGCTTTTATCGGTAAAAAAACTGAGCATCATCCACGAGAAATTACGGTAAATGTTTTGTTGAAATCTGACTTGTACGACCTTGGCATTCAAATTTAGATCTCAGTTGAAAAACCAGGGGTAGGAAGGAATATTAGTTAAATTTTGCTAGAAAGACTGTTAAAAGCTGTGACAGTGTGTCAGTGCTTTGCCTCTGTGAGCCATGAAATGTATTAAACTCACAGCACTAACATGACACCATTATGAAAATTTGATTAAATGCGGTATTTGATAAGGCTACATAGGTACCTCAGTGTCGATAATTAGTGTTTTATGCTAATCGGCTGATCAGCTTTGTCATAATTCGCCGATCTGATCAATGACGTCATTGATCGGCTCCGCAAAAGACATTTACTCCGCGTCACCATCGTATACAGTATATTTGAATCCAAAAGCTAGTTTATTTTTAGCCTTGTCGTGTGTCTTGACGTAGTACAGTAAATATCTGACCGCCAATAGTTAATTCATTCATTCATCTTCCATTCTGCTTATCTTCACTAGGTTATTTAAAAAAAAAAAAAAAAGAAAAACGGTGTGGGACAGACAACACGTAATGCCTGGATCAGACTACAAGGCAAATTTGGTCTTTCGCGATTGTCAAACTACTGCAATAATATCTTGTATTCCGATACCACTGCATCCTGTCTTTTACGATCACTGGGTTTTATCTTGTCAACTCAAACGCAACCGGATACACTCGTTAACATGGGGACGACATCGCGACACGTGTATTATAAGAACAAAATGGGGGGGAAAACGTGTGCTGGTGGTCACCGGTGCTCGGGAGAGGGCTTTAATTCAAGGGTCGCTTAAGGTATGTTCACATACTTTTAATACGATACGGCTCGCACGCAGGCAACATAACGTTATGTAGCATAGCAAGCAAGTGCTAGCACTAACGGTTGTACGTAGACATGCCGTCATTCTGTCGAATTGTGCTCTAAAGTTTCGGTGTGGGTTAAGTAATTTAATTACAGTGAAGTAATTTAATTATAGTATGTTATCACCCATTATTTCTGTCATGTTGTAATGTTGATTTGACCTGACTGATTAGAATACATGACCTGACTAGAGCAATGATTTCCAACCTTTATGGAGCCAAGGCACATATTTTGCAATTGAAAAATCTCGTGGCAAACCAACAAACAAAAATGTCACAAAAAGTGGATACATTAATTACTGTATTTACTTCTTGCCATCAAATAGAAGCACGTTCATTTGTTTTGTCTGTCACTATGCCTCACTGGCATAAATAGATGAACAAAGATACATTTTATTGTAAATATAATTTTTGGAGCATCCATCCATTTTCTGAGCCGCTTCTCCTCACTAGGGTCGCGGGCGTGCTGGAGCCTAATCCCAGCTGTCATCGGGCAGGAGGCGGGGTACACCCTGAACTGGTTGCCAGCCAATCGCAGGGCACATACAAACAAACAACCATTCGCACTCACAGTCAAACCTACGGGCAATTTAGAGTCTCCAATTCATGCATGTTTTTAGGATGTGGGAGGAAACTGGAGTGCCCGGAGAAAACCCACGCAGGCACGGGGAGAACATGCAAACTCCACACAGGCGGGGCCGGGGATTGAACCCGGGTCCTCAGAACTGTGAGGCTGACGCTCTAACCAGTTGACCACCGTGCCGCCATTTTTGGAGCAATTAAATAAAATTTTATCAATTCCCACGGCACACCTGAAGAGCGCTCATGGCACACTAATGTACCACGGCACACTGATTGGGAATCACTGGACGACAGATTACTTTTGAAGATACTCGGTATACAGTACACAAGTATGCACAGTAAATGAACAAGTCATTTAAATAGACACATTGGTCCATCTTGTGATCTGATCTGTTATCGTTTTTTAAACTCGCTGATCTGCCTCCAAATCCTGATCGTGTAAGCCTAGATATCAAGCATACTGTTCTTGAAAATGAGAAATGTATGTGGATTGTCCCTTACTGTAGGGTTTTGGTTGGTCTGGACTATCATCTTCATTTTGAGCTGCTGCTGTGTGTGTCACCATCGCCGTACCAAACACCGACTACAACAACAACAGCGACAGCACGAGATCAACCTCATTGCTTATCGTGAAGCACACAACTATCCCTCAGTGCCCTTCTACTTCAGTAAGACTTATTAAATACATTAATGCTTTTGTAGATGATGATTTTTGTTGGCTAATTGTATAATTATCCTTACTGTACCACTTATCCTCACTAGGGTAGCGGGCGTGCTGGCACCTATCTCAGCTAAATCTGGGCGAGAGGTGCGGTACACCCTGAACCAATTGCAAGGCACATAGACAGACAATCACTCACATTCACACCTATATCAGAAATTTCTCTATTGGTGTTGCACACAAAGTCCGAATGGACCACATATTACACTGGGTTACAGTCTTTTTTTTAATTTTTTTTTTTTTATGTTTGGACAATAAATTTGTTGTTGACCAGTCTTATTGATGACATTTCATGATTTCCACATTTTAACACTTTGTGTTATTATTGGTCCATGTCATGTATTTCTGTTTTAGCAATCCAAACCCATCAAGTGTGATCAGGTTTCTTACCTTTTGTAAAGGCATCATTGTTTATACAGCTCTTGTACTGAATCTTGTCCACTCATCTTTCTCCCCAGGGTTTCTTCCAAGCTACCTCCTGCCAGATTACGAAGAAGTAGTGAACCGGCCACCTACTCCCCCACCACCCTACAGTGCCTTACACACAACACCATCCTCAGCAGTCTCACAGCCTCACCCTGAGCAGCAGGATGGACAGTGTCCACCCATTCAACCAACCCCAGCGCCTCCTGACTTGGACCTCCTGTGCAACAGACCTAGTCTAGAGGAGCCACAACCAGCTGCTTTAAATTTAATGCCAAAGGCTGACAGCAAGCCTGCACAGACAACACAGGACTCAGGCATGATACTATTGTCAGAGGGGATTAGTGGGGAGAGACTCAACCTTGAGGAAAAGAGAAGCGACTGCAAGGATCCTCTGTTGAAGGACCTGTTAGATGACAAAGATCGACTCCCTAATGGTAGAAGACGACGATTTACAGGGGATTCTGGGATTGAAGTGTGTGTGTGTGGCTCACATGGGAGCAATGGTTGTAGTGGAGCAGGTGGCCTGGAAGGTAAGGAGTTGCGGGAGCTGGAGAGCCTGCTGGGCCGTGATGGAAATGATGATGAGGAGGCTGGAGACTTCTGTGACAGTTGTGTTCACCGGTCTTCCTTCAGCGTGGAAGAGGAGCAGTCGCTCGGCAGGTCGGAGAGGGGAGCGGCACCAGGTTCCTCCCAGCCTGCGCACCTCACAAGCAGTGCCTCACTGCACCCTCCAGTGTCCCTCCTCCTCCAAACCATCAATGAGCAGGAGAGTCCCCACCACAGCACCAGTACTGAGCCACAGGGTTAAAACGCACACCATTGAACATGGAAGCTTTTTTGTTTGTTTGTGGCACAAAGGTTTTTAAGCCTCAAGATGTGGAAAGTGAGTATAGGTGCATATCAGTCTTGGGATCCAGAAGTAGAATTTTCAAGCAGGGATTGATGACAAAGAGCTGTTCGACACACTGGAACATGGAGTGGCCTTAACTGACTTCTGCTTAGACAGAATACAGCTGGTGCATACGACGTAACTCACACATTTGGTCGCCTTGCATCTTCCTCCACATGTGATACACAGCCAAGACTCGAACACTGTAACAGCAGGAACAGAAATGGGAAGATGGCTGATCTTACTCACCAGGTGTGTCCAACCTGTTGCCTGTGTCTGGAGGCAACAATTTAGTATAAGACACAAGCAACAAGCCCTTTTCACATATTCTGTGTTTGAGCAAGCAAGCAAATACTGTAGAAACATCTGACCTGGACCTGAATATGCTTTTTTCTATTTTTTTCCTCCAGCATATTTGAAAGAATATTCTTGTTCGATCTGAACCACTAGCTATAAGTGCATTAACAAGTCTTCATGTGAGCAGTTCCTACTTTGCACAAATTGTATTTATCTTTTATAAATGAAGCTTTTAACTAAGAGTAGCATTCTGTTTTTCCATGATTACTTAGTAAATTATGGCACAATGTAAATTTCTTAGGGATACAAATGCAACAGATTCACTTGTTGGTTCATATGTTGCCTTTTTATTAACTTCATGAATGTTAGCATTTTGTG